>NC_133122.1:734908-737408 GCF_033568475.1 Henckelia pumila
GCTACTGATGGGGCCTCTTCGAGTAGTATTGAGAAACCCCGGGCCCAAGAACTCATGTCAAAGTTTATTGCTAAGAATCCAGAAAACACCTTTGCTAGTTTATTCCGAGACAATCGATTGCCAGAGGAAGATTGCCTTTTAAAATATGTACAGCCCACAGAAGGGCAAATTACCCTTTCTTTCGAAGAAATTGATTCTGTGAAAACTTTGGGCCCTTGCTTGGTTGGATGCGTGGTGGGGAGAAAGCTAAAGGGGTATGTGGTCAAGGAAATTATCAAACAATGGGGCTGTAAAGCCAGGTTTGAGCTACACGATAGTGGATGGATTATGTTCTTTTTCCATAATGATGAAGAGAAAAAGAGGGTGCTAGAGGGTGGCCCATATCTTGTTTACGGGAGACATTTTTTCCTTAAAGAATTACCCCCGTGCTTTCTCTTCCGGGTTTAAGATATGTTAATGTTTCCTTCTTGGGTCCAAATCCACGGACTCCCTGCTGATTGTTGGACAGCCAAAGCGCTTAGCAAAATTTCCTCTGTCCTCGGGCTTTGTTGGGCTCGAGTCTGGAGAGAGATATCCTGGATACTTCCCTTGTTGCGCCTGGTCCGAAGGTGGGGGAGGCCAGCTAGGAGGGATTAATTAGAGATGTGAGTGTGGAGGAAGTCAAGAGTGCGCTGTTCAACATTGAGGATGACAAAGCACCTGGCCCAGATGGTTTCGGGGCTGCTTTCTATAAGAAGGCCTGGTCCATTGTTGATGGTGATGTTATTGCGGCTGTCTTGGAATTCTTTAGGAGTGGTAAGTTACTCAAACAGTGGAACCACGCTTCCATTGCGTTGGTGCCAAAGTCAGACCATGCAACTACAGTAAATGAATTTAGGCCAATATCGTGCTGCACAGTGTTCTATAAAATCATTGCCAAGATCCTGACTAATAGATTATTGGATGTGATTGATCCTTTGATTAGTCAAGCTCAAGAAGCGTTTGTTCCAGGTAGGTCAATTGTGGAAAATATTCACATGGCTCAAGAAATGCTGAAGCATTATGCTAGAAAGAGAGGTTCTCCCCGTTGCATCTTAAAGATAGACCTCCAAAAAGCATACGATATGGTTCACTGGGATTTCGTACGGGATACTTTGCGCTTCCTCAATTTTCCTCCTCGGTTTATTGCTTGGATCATGGAATGTGTGAGCTCTACCTCTTACTCCATCTCACTAGGTGGACAATTGTTTGGATTCTTCAAAGGGGCCAGAGGCCTTCGTCAGGGAGATCCTATGTCTCCATTCCTCTTTGTGTTGTGCATGGAAATGCTCTCTAGATCCCTTCTCCATGCTTCTACGATGTCAGATTTCTAGTTTCACCCTAGGTGTGATCACTTTAACATCACCCACTTGGTGTATGCTGATGACTTGCTTATTCTGTCAAAGGGTGATGTCCCAAGTGTAAAAATCATCCTGGATTGTGTTAGTAAGTTTGGGAAGATGGCTGGCCTCCGTGCCAATGCGATGAAATCCAATCTATTCTTGGCAGCTATCAAAGAGCCTGCGCGTAGTGAAATCATCCGGCTTAGTGGATACCAGATTGGATCTTTCCCATTTTGGTACCTAGGTATCCCTCTTGCTGCTGGCAGACTTAGGGAAGGAGATTATAGTGGTTTGGTTGATGGGATTGCAAAGAAAATAGCCTCTTGGCCCAGAAATACTCTATCTTATGCAGGGAAACTTGAGTTGCTTCGATCTGTAGTTCAAGGGGTGGAATGTTATTGGCTCTCTGTTCTCCCTATCTCTTGTGGAGTCATTGACAAAATTGACAAGTTATGCAGGAAATTTATGTGGACTAGCAAACATCCTCCGATTGCTTGGAGGAAAGTTTGCTCACCTGTTGAGGATGGGGGTTTGGGTCTTCGTGACTTGAGAGTTTGGAATAAGACCCTATTAGCTAAAACACTCTGGGACATTCACATAAAGAAAGAAACACTGTGGGTGAAATGGATCAACCATTACTACTGGGATAACTTAGAGGACTGGAGAGCCCGAAAAGATGACAACATCCTCATTAAGAAGTTGGTTGAGCTTAGAGATGAGCTCGCTGTTAGATTTAACGGTTGGACTAATGCGGCTCTGCAATTGGATACTTGGTTTCAAAAGAGGGATGGACTTTCACTTCTTTATAAAAGCTTCTTTGATGGTGTGGGGAGATGGCCTTGGAAGCCAATTGTCTGGAAACCTTACATCCTTCCTAAGCATAGAATTATTTTCTGGCTTGTTGCCCATGGAAAATGCCTTACTAAGGACCGTCAACCGTATGTTCAGGACCAATCTTGTGGGTTCTGTGGGGTTGTGAATAAGAATGCCCAACATGTGTTCTTAGAATGCACAGTTTCCCGGCAGCTTTGGGCTCGTCTCTGGGAATGGTTAGGTATCCAATATCAAGTTTGTTCTTTAATGGGTTTGTTAAGATTTATGCGCAGGTCTTACAGGGGCACTACTTTTCAGAAGCGGAG
>NC_133122.1:754908-819908 GCF_033568475.1 Henckelia pumila
AGTGCACAGCATTTATTCTTTGACTGTACAGTTGCTAGACAGTTATGGAGCAGATTTTGTTTATGGCTGGGGGTGCAAGGCTCAGTGGGATCATCTTCAAGACTTTTGAGACTGCTCCGCAGGAGGTTCAGAGGGACGAATTTGAGATCGAGGAGATGCCAGACAGGGATAGCTGCACTGATTTATCATATTTGGAGTGCCCGGAATAGGGCTGTCTTTGAGGATGAGAGGCCGGATGCTGATGCTATCTTCAGGAAGATGCTGATTCACATTCATCGCTCGCTCTATGATGGTTGACTTTTGACGATTAGCAGTTAGTTCCATTATCTGCTTTGTTTTTCTATTTGAGATGTATTTTTTGGTTGATTATTGTTGATTTTCAGCTAAACACTGATTTTGCGATCCCTGGGTATGCCCAGCGTATTTGTTCTCCTTTTATTTACCATCGATGATATGTGTTCATAGCGAAAAAAAAAGAAAGAGCTCTCAGTCTGTCAATCCTTACTATGTCTGGACCTGGTAAGTTTCCCCGTGTTGAGTCAAATTAAGCCGCAGGCTCCACTCCTGGTGGTGCCCTTCCATCAATTCCTTTAAGTTTCAGCCTTGCGACCATACTCCCCCCGGAACCCAAAGACTTTGATTTCTCATAAGGTGCCGGCGGAGTCCATAAAGTAACATCCGCCGATCCCTGGTCGGCATCGTTTATGGTTGAGACTAGGACGGTATCTGATCGTCTTCGAGCCCCCAACTTTCGTTCTTGATTAATGAAAACATCCTTGGCAAATGCTTTTGCAGTTGTTCGTCTTTCATAAATCCAAGAATTTCACCTCTGACTATGAAATACGATTGCCCCCGACTGTCCCTGTTAATCATTACTCCGATCCCGAAGGCCAACGTAATAGGACCGAAATCCTATAATGTTATCCCATGCTAATGTATTCAGAGCGTAGGCTTGCTTTGAGCACTCTAATTTCTTCAAAGTAACAGCGCCGGAGGCAAGACCCGGTCAGCTAAGTGAACGAGTGGGTGCCCGGTGAGCCAACTTGTGGCTAAGGGCTTTTATGACTCTATGTATAAACAATCTTTTGTTTAATATAATTTACACTTTTATAATGGCATTTACTTTATCTTTTATCATATTATTATGTTGTGACATACTATAAGATGTTTAGATGAAGACCTTGAATATACTATAGTGTATGTAAGATGTGGTGGCACATGGGGATGACTATCATGAAACACATCTTATAGTCACTGTATATTCTAAACAGTTCCTAGTTGATTGAGCCGTCCGTTAATAAGGATAAGGATCGCTCGAGATTGAGACTAGCATTTGCGATGCCGAGTACCACGTTTCATTGGTATGGAACATAGAGATGTTCAAAGCAAGCTTCGAGAGTTCGTTCATACTATTCTGTAACAACAGTCATTCAACAGAATAAATCAAGAATTCTTAGAATCGAGAATTCTTATCGGAGGATTCCATCACTCGTTCAACGATACTTCGATGACATCTCATCTCGGACTCACAAAGTAGCCTTGCTACAAAATCATCGAATTGTGATCCCAATTCCATTCTGAATCAGAATAGACTGTACAACAGAAATTTGGATTGTTCTCTCTCTGACTGCTGACAGTTCAAAACATCAGAATCCAAACTTCGAACTTCATATTTCATCATCCTCTATTCGATCTGATTCCTCAATTCATCAAACATCTTCCGATCATCTGGAAGAACCCTGAATAAACTTTAAAGTGCCAATCTCCTGATACTCTGTCTCAAACCGAAACATCTGGCACCACAAAAGTTATTCGCAAAAAAAAAAACATCAATATAAACTTGAAACTCAGATTATACTCAAATCAGATCTATCTTCATCGGATTCTGAAAAGTCGAATCAGATCCCAAATCGTTCTCAATCAACTCTGGTTCGAAGTCGAATGAAGGAGTCAAGATAAACGTTCCATCTGTTCCAGACTCTAACATAAGTGCAGCAATCATCTGTCAAAGAAGACAACTGAAGTAGATAAAATAAGATCAGATCATTCAGCTTAAGATCTTAGCTGTTACCATCAGTTCTCCGGATGACAATAAAACTTGCCTTCAGATAAATCATCCTCTATAACTCTCTCTCCCAATACAAAATCAGTTCGGCTGCGACAATTAAAACTTCTATCTTCCTAGATCAGAACAGATTACTGAAATCTTCCAAGCAAATAAAATGATGCTAAATCTTTAGAGCAATAAGATCTCTGAGAGGCTCAAATCGGAAACTAACATTGCATCTCGAGCGTCTTCAACTTCTTCGATGCTCAATAAAACAAGGAGTTCTTCTAAACAGAAAAAGTATCAATTCTCAATAAGAAGGAGTGCAAAGCACCGAAAGGTCATCAATACCGAAGAAGTCAATAATACTAAGGTGCTGTTCAATCTCTCCTTGAACTCAATAAGAACTGGTCTCAAAGATACAAACTAAATAGAAGAACATAATCTGCTGAGTAATCGTCTTCTCAACAATAATAATTCTTCAAAGGATTCGCGATAGAATTCGCTAAATCCAAAAATCTTCAAATTCATATAAGGACGTCGATCCAGATCAATTCACAACAGTTCCAATCTTGAGGTGTTAAATAAAATTTCATCTTCTTAGAGAAACGATCGAGGAAAATACCACTCGGTCTCACGAGATTCAGACGTCAAAAGATTAGCATAATTGATCGACATGCAAATCTGCGAACAATTCTTAAAGAATCTGAAAGATCAATACAGATCTTCGAAGGATAAAATATTCATCAATACAACCTCTGGAAGATTCGGTTCAAAGGACTCATAAACATTGCAGATGCAATTCCAATTCAATCTGTACGATAAAATTCAAACCGGTCGTACCTCATTCCGAACTCAATCTCTGAAACTTCTTCCCTTCAGATTATAAGTCGATGATGTCTGATCTAAAATAAATGCTGAACACATCCTCTCGACTCGGAGGCAAATCTGGAATCTCAACCAGAACAACATCAGCAAACTCAACAACTCTGTTAAATCAACCGACATGGCTGATTGAAGACATCATCTGCATACCTCAAACATTCCTCCGCACCTTTCTGTAACAAACGGTAATCGACAATTAATAAGAAAGGAATTCTTAACTCAGGCATTCTTACCGGAGGAAAAATCCACTCGTCTATCATCTCGGATCCGAATCTGGAAACAATCTGACATCAACTTTGGTTGCCCTGTACTCGGTTAATACACTACATCGATAATATAATCAAAATCTGATAACCGAAGTATATTACTGTTCAGTACAATCAACTCCCATCGAATCAAAGTTCACAAATTCGAACTAAACTCACCGCAACTAATTCAGATACTCAAAAGTAGAGGAAGTATTAATCTAACTTCTCAATAAGAAGAAAAAAATTGCACCAATATCTAACAGCAAAAGAGTCGAAAGACTAGAATCGAACAGTTACCTGCTTCATCATCGTCAAGAGCAGTTAGAGTCTGTGAATCCTCGAGCAAGTACTAAAGCCTTGCAGTTGGTAACCAACTAACTGAATCCGTCGTTCATCGCTGTAGTTTAAAAGAATCAAACAACTGATCGATCTCTTCTAATCAGCTTTCACACCCAAACTGATTCTCAGAACTCCTCAGAGTTGAAGGGTTAATAGACTGAAATCTCATCAGTAATGCTTCCATCAGTTCAGTCACAAAACAAATCTGTACAATCGGGTTCGCTACTAGTTGCATCCTGTTCAAACTTGCCAAGTAGAAAATCTTATTCAAGAGGATTAGGACACAACATCTCAATCACATCTATCTGGTGTCCAACAACCTCAACTCGATATACTCAATCGATCTCAAGAGTATTAAAATGTAACCAGTAACCCGAAACAGTTCATATCTCAATTAATTCATGCTTTAAAATTTAAATCACATATCCAAGTAATTTAAATAATTCTCAATCATAAAGCATGCTCGCATATTCTTCAATAATAGAATTAATCTATCACATGCGAAAAATTAAATTCAAGCGGACTCAATCTACCCCGCTCTCTTCTAAATTCAGTCCAAGAATCTTATCGCTCTGATACCACTTAATGTGAGACCTCGGTTCTAATCATCTAATCTCGGGATAAACAATAATTAAACGTCAATAATCAAAAGCCAAAGGAAAAGGAATAAATTTTTTTTTTTAAGGTGAACAGTGCTGCGCTCGATCCGGCAAAAAGCCAAGATCGAGCGCACCATATTCCAGAATTCTCTGCCGAGAAAAATTCAAGTGTTGCGCTCGATCTGGCAAAAAGCCAGGATCGAGCGCACCACTCTATGCAACTCTCTGCCTCGGACAAAACAGGGGCCGCGCTCGATCTTGAAAAAACTTAGGATCTAGCGCACCCCCCTGCCCAGAAAAATTTACAAAACAGGGTGTGCCTTTCTTACCAAATCAATCCAATATCAATCTAACATGCTCAATTCTGAATTCAACACCATGCTATAAACATACTAACTTCAATATTCATCATTCATAATCGGTTCTAATATTCAATCCTTCAAAAACAATTACAACTCATTCGAATTCTAACATGATTTCAAAGCATAAACTAGATTGGCATGCATTTCCAATTTTATTTCGAAGTCTCACTTCTAATCTTCATTCTCGTTCTATCCCTGTCGTCTCTGACTCGATCCTGCCCCACCTATTGCCATGCACACATATAAAAATAAGACATCAGCCGGATAATCCGGTGAGAATTGATATTCACAGTAAAAGAGATAATCATGCATATCAAATAAATATATAAATCAAGACATGCATCAATCCAAGTCATTGATAAGTGCATTTTGTGCACTTAATTTGTATATGATTTTACTTGACTTTTGGAATTTATTGGTAGATATTGCGTGAAATTGTTGTTGTTTTTGTGTTTGTAGGAAGTTATGGATTTTGATGTGTGCAAGTGGAAATAAGCTTACAAGATGGGAGTTTACAAGGAAATTCAAGAGTTGGAAAAGTGAAAAAAAAAAAAAAGGCTGAGTTCGAGTTAGAGGCGCGCCCGCCCTATCCTTAGGCGCGCCCGCGCTGTTAATGAAGAGTTCGAGATAAAGAGTCGAGCTGGGAGCGCGCCCGCGCTGACACTAGGCGCGCCCACGCCGTTGAGGAATTTTTAAAAGTATGTTTTGCGAGTTGAGAGGGCGCCCGCCCTGTTTTCGGCGCGCCCGCGCCGTCGTCTGTTTGGAATTTTAGAGTCCGATTGTTTATGGAAACTTGGGGGATATCTTTGGTATTTTTTTGGACGATTGTTAGGTCATATTTAAGGGATTTTTCGGAGTCATAGTAGGTATCTATCAGCCACCAATACACACAATATTCGAGAGAGCACTTCTGTGAGTTTTTGTAGTTGAAGAACTGAAGATTGCTTGGAACGAAGACGAAGACTTTTCGACCGGACACGGAAGAAAGACTACGGCTTTGTTTCTTTTTTTTATTTTTTTTTATTGTTGAATTATGTTTGAGATATTAAAAATTATTTGGTTTTTATTGAATTCAAGCATGAACTAAACTTTTCTAGTCTAGAGGTTGACGTAGCTTGGTTGAGACATATTCATGAATCTTTGATTTTAATAAATTGAATTTCTATAGATTAATTGTGTTTCTAGAATTGAATGTCTTCTTAATTTATTGGCCATAAATTGAGTTGTTATATTTACTTAGAATCATTGCTCGGGAGAGGGGATTTTGAGTAGGATCAATAGGAACTACACTGTTAATTGTTTATATAGCTCGGGAGAGTATATAGCTTTAATAGTGTAAGAGTGGGTGCCCAGTGAGCCAACTGTGTGGCTATGGGCTTTGTTGACTCTTTGTATAAACAATCTTTTGTTTAATATTATTTACACTTTTATGGCAATGACTTTATATTACTTCATATTGTTATATTGTGATATACTATTGTTGTTTTGATAAAGACCTTGAATATACTATAGTGTATGTAAGATGTGGTAGAACATGGAGATGTCTATCATGAAATACATCTTATAGTCACTGTATATTCTAAAACCGTTCCTAGTCGATTGAGCCGTCCGATAATAAGGATAAGGATCGCTCGAGTTTGAGACTAGCATTTGCGATGCGGAGTACCACGTTTCATTGGTAGGGAACATGGAGATGTTCGAAGCATGCAAATGGATATTCATAGGATGAATAGTCGAACTACCCTATCCGGACTTTCCAAGTGGTTATCACTTATCGAGTGGATAAAGTCCGCGGTTTTGGTTGTACACCATTAGTCCTTACGACTTGAAACATCATGGAGACTCTATATGCTAGTACTGTGCTTTGACTCGTTTACCGACTCTGAGGGGGTCATCAGGTGTCGAGATTGGGTACAGTTACGACACATATAGGAGTCAATGCATTGTTGTCAAGGATTCACCACATACTTGCGAGTGTGGATATCCTATGCGATCTGAGGAGATATTAGTGTGACAAATCTCTGGCCAGAGTACTTGATGTGATTTAAGAAATGGTTTCTTAGTAGCACATGCGATGTCACTAATTTGATCTTCAAGATGTATTGCATAGTTATCGAATCTTGAGCGACTCTCGATATACCAATGGTTGTTGATTCGATCGGGATATATGGATGAAGGGACCGTACTGTACGCTAACCAAAATCTACTGGTTCTTGTAGGCACTATCAGTGATACCTAGGGAATCATGGGGCGATGTTGCTAGGCGCTTTACCATGATTCGTTGGGCAAGTCGGAAAGTGTTGTTCCGAGTCACAAGGAGTTGTGAGCCCACGGCTAGCTGTATCCCTGAACCATTGAGGGTCACACAGTGTAATGGAGTTTTAATCCCCGTTGAGATAGTTAAATTTAAAGAGTTAAATTTAATGAACTAAGGAGTTGGACTTCTTAAATAAGAGTAAGGGAGTAGGATTTCCTAAAATGACATAGGGATGGACATTTTTGGAAACCACTGAATTCGGATTCAGGAAAATTTATTTTGACTTTAAAACGTGCAGAAATGGTTTCTGTGCACATTGGTGAAATCGTTTCATCAATCGGAGTCACGATGAATTTTATATTAATTTCTGAACAAGTGGGCTTTGCTTGTCGGGCCCCAGCTTATGACTAATGGGCCCTAAGGTGTTAGTGGCCTGCATTATAAATAAGTTATTTCAGTACAGAAATTACACACAATAGGTCATAATTTTTGAGACAGGATTTTCGAAACCCTACCCCTCTCAAAAACGTTTTCGGCCGACCCCTCCCCTCTGCCCGAGAAAATTCCGGTCTGTGATTTTGAATTGCAGTAAGGAATAACGAATCAAATTCGTGTATTCTCTTCGCAGAAAACTTCTGATAGATTTTCTAGTGCAATCTATCAGAGGGATTAAACCTCTGTTCGTGGACCTGATTGAAGGAGTTCATCGGTTCCAGGGAGAGACAACAAGAGCAGAATTGTTCTGTTGGTGTCCATTAATCTCGTTGCGAGATTTGAGGTAAAATTTATTTAATTGTTATTTAAATTTTACACACACATAATTCAATCGATGAACGGTTGATACCCATACCATGGAAACGTTCCATGAAAAAAAAAATTTTAAACTTCCGCTGCACCGGGTATCAATCGTATTTGGTCTGGGAACTCGCCAGTTTTCCAACAGTGGTATCAGAGCCAGGTTGCTCAGATCAATCGATTGAATTAATCAATTGTACAAAATTTTTGAGTCTCGGTTTTTGAAACAAAATAAATATTTTTAATAAAAAAAAAAATTTTTTTTTCCGGGGGCGAAACCCGGGCAGCGATTGGATCGCTGCCCGGAGGGGGCAGCGATGGTCGCTGCCCCCAGGGGCGGCGCACGGCGCCGCCCAGGGCGGCGACCGTCGCCGCCCAGGGCGGCGCACGGCGCTGCCCAGGGCAGCGCTGTGCGCTGCCCAGCGCAGCGCTGGGCGCTGCCCAGGGCAGCGCTCGGCGCCACCCGGGGCGGCGCACAGCGCCGCCCAGGGGCGGCGCTCGGCGCCGCCCAGCGGCGGCGCCAGGCGCCGCCAGGGCAGCAAGCGTTGCTGCCCTAAGGGGGCAGCCGGGCTGCCCCGGCCCGCGCCCCGGGTGCGGGCCAACCCGGGAGTGTCCCGGGTGGCCCGCGGGAAAAATTAATATTTTATTAAAAATTAATTTTAATATGTTAAAATTTTATTTTTGGTCCGGTCAAAAATTGTTTTTGATTGGTTCACGAGATTTCGGATCGAATTGTTCGAGTCCGTAAATTTTAAAATTGATTTTGGATAAATTTGAATTTTTGGAAAATTTTAATATTTTATCCGTAAATTGAATTTTGAAATCAATTATTTTGGTACAATTGATGATAAGATATGATCTTATGATATATTAAGTAAAATATGATTTTATTTGTAAAATTGGATTTTATAGATAAAATATGATTTTATTTGATATGGAGATAATATATGATTTTATATGTGAAATGTGATTTTATATATAAAATATGATTTTATCTTGTTTAAATTTGAATTGCCACAGCATGTTATCCAATAAATTAATTTTGAATTAAATGTTATTGGATAAGGATGATCGATTGCCATGACCAATTTTGTAGGTGTATGTTAGGAATTTACATTTTGTCTTTATTGTTGTTGGTTTTATTAATGGGCCTGGTTTATGGCCCGATATGAATGTCATATGTAATAAAAGTGGGCTTGGTTTATAGCCCGTTCCCACCCCCTAAAAATGTATCCCCTACTTGTCATTGTTATTTATTGTAAATACATTAGATTTAGTGGGAGATCAAGATTTGAAGATGGTGGGCCCAGCAGACAATGAAGACTGAAGAAATGTAAATTGGAAGCATATGTAATAGGATTGCATTTGCATACTGCATATTACCTAGGATTGGACTAAGACCCGTGATTGGCAACCACGGGTCAATTAGAAATGGAATCGATCATCCTATATAATATGTGATATTATGATTGTATGCATGTTTAGACATAAATTGCGTGAATCCGGCAATGCATGCAATAAATTAAATATGATGAGACAAATATTTTTATAAATAAAATCCCTCATTTTAAATATGATTTAAAATTTATATCAAGATAAATAAAGGAAATTTAAATATTGTTTAAATGTTCCTACCTTCCATCAACGGTCAATGTATGTGATGCTACCCGCGGATACGGTCCGGCTCATATTATTGGGGGGGCCCGTCCGTCGGAAAGCTGTACATTGGATCGACAAATGTTGTAAGTTGGGTGGAACTCCCATGGGATCGGCTCATATTATTGGGGGATCCACATGGCGACCGTCCATCACAACTTAATATTGATGGGTCATCTTGACATGTCACTTTAAACGGCGTCATATTATTGGGCCCTTATTGGACATGAGGTAAACACATGGGGGTTGCTTTGGAAGCAATTGGGCTCTACCTTTTGAGAATTATGGTTGGCTGATATTATTCGGGACCATAAGTTTGTCAATTGGACTCCATGTTCTCACTAAGGAAAAAGTTTCCCGTTTTCACTAGAGGGTGGTGAAATCGTTAAAATAGTGGGAGTGAGATTCATAAAATTAAATTCGCCTATTTTATGTCTTAGTAAATTGTTAAACAATCATTGATATATGTCTGTTTTCCTTTTCAGTATTTCATACAATGAATTCGCGAAATCCTTTATTCTCGATCCTCGAACAAAACAAGCTGACTGGCGCCAACTATACGGAATGGTTCCGGAAGTTGAAGATTGTCTTAACTTCGGAGAAAATGCTCTACGTGTTAGAGAAGAGAAAGCACCTCCGAAGGAAGCACCAGCTGACATAAGTCCGGAGGAATTGGCCAAACTTGATGCATGGTGTGACCATGACATCAAGACCAAATGCTATATGCAAGCCTCGATGTCTGATGAACTCCAGAGGCGATTTGAGGACACGGTGAATGCTGCTGACATTCACACGCAACTCAAGGAACTTTTTGGGGCTCAGTCGAGGGCTGAAAGGTTCTCTACTGTTAAGGAGTTGATGACGTGCCGCATGCGTGAAGGGACTTCGGTCCGTGATCATGGGGTACGAGTGATTTGGCTCATACAGAAGTTAGCGACCCTTGATTTGGTGTTGGAGCATGAACTCAATGTGGACTTGCTGCTTCTATCTCTTCCTTCTTCATTTGATGGATTCGTGATAAATTTTAATATGAACAAGATAGAGGCCACCCTTGAAGAGATGGTCAATATGCTCGTTACATATGAATCCACACTTAAGAAGGATAAGCCAGCTTTCTTGGTGGGCTCCTCATCTTCTGCTAAGAAGGGGCCAAGTATGAAGGGCAAGAAACGTTCTGCCCCACCCAAGAAAGTGGAACCCGAGAAGAAGCAAAAGACAAAGGCTTCAAACGATGGAAAATCCAAGGATGTTTGCCATTACTGCAAGAAGCCGGGTCATTGGAAGCGCAACTGCAAGGAGTATCTTGAGCAGTTGGGAACTGCAAAGGGTATGTTCTATATCGAAATAAACATGTCACTTAATACAACTTCTTGGATATTGGATACCGGATGTGGATCTCACATTTGCAATGATTTGCAGGTGATGACAAGAAGTCGCAGGCTTAGAATGGGTGAGACCCAGCTGAGGCTCGGGAATGGTTCCAGAGTTGAAGCTACGGCCATTGGAGATGTTTGTTTGATTTTGCAGAATGGTTTTAAATTATTGTTGAGAGATGTTTTATTTGTGCCAGATTTAATTAAAAACATTATTTCTATTTCTATGCTTGATAGAGATGGTTATTCTTGTAATTTTGTGAATGGGATTTGCAGTATTTACAAGAATGAATGTTTAATTGGAAATGGACAACTTGAAAACGATCTATATAATTTAAAACTAAAAGACGTTCCAGTGAATTGTATTGACAAACCGGCAACAACAAACAAAAGGAAAATCGATAGTCAAAACCCGGCAAACCTATGGCACGCTAGACTAGGTCATATTTCCTCAAGGAGGATGAACAAGCTAGTGGGAGAGGGCATGTTTGATATGTCTGATATTAACTCTCTACCTACTTGTGAATCCTGCCTAAAAGGAAAAATGACTAAATCTCCTTTTAAGGGGAAACCTGAGCGTAGTCAGAATCTGTTGGATTTGATCCATACAGATGTTTGTGGTCCATTTAGAGTAGGGACTCAACATGGCCACACCTACTTCATTACCTTTACTGATGATTATTCAAGGTATGGGTATTTATATTTAATGAAATATAAGTCTGAAGCATTTGAAAAGTTCAAAGAATTCAAGGCTGAAGTAGAAAACACTAGGTAAAAGTATTAAAGCACTTCGATCGGATCGAGGTGGAGAATACTTGAGTACCGAGTTTTTGGACTATCTAAAAGAGAATGGGATTCTCTCTCAGTGGACTCCTCCTATGACACCACAGCTTAATGGTGTATCGGAGCGTCGTAATCGAACTTTGTTGGACATGGTTCGATCTATGATGAGCTTCACTGAGCTTCCACCTTCGTTTTGGGGCTATGCGCTTGAAACGGCGGTATTGTTGTTGAATAACGTCCACACTAAAGCAGTGGACAAAACACCATACGAGTTATGGAATGGCAAAGCTCCTAAGTATTCGTACTTGAGGATTTGGGGATGTCCTGCTTACGTGAAGCGGACAGTGGGAGATAAGTTGGATAGTCGATCCAGCTTGTGTTATTTTGTGGGGTATCCGAAGAATTCAATCGGATATTATTTCTATTATCCTGCTGAAACAAAGGTGTTTGTTTCACGGAATGCCACCTTCTTGGAGAAGGAGTTCTTATTGGATAAGAAAGGCGAGATGATGGAACTCGAAGAAGTTCGAGAAGAACCCGAAATACAAAATAACGATCCCACACCTCAGGAACCATTGCTGAACACGCCTGCACCTAGAAGATCCGAGAGGACTTCTAGACCTCCAGTTCGATATGGTCTTCTTCTTGAAGAGGGTCAAGATGAACCCGACATTGGATGTGATCCAAGAAGCTTCAAGGAAGCAATTTCTGATGCGGATTCGAATTTATGGCTTGAAGCTATGCAGTCTGAATTGGATTCGATGCATACTAACCAAGTCTGGTCTTTAGTGGATCCTCCCGATGGAATTGTTCCAATAGGGTGTAAATGGATCTACAAAAAAAAGCTTGGGCCTGATGGTAAGATATTGACTTACAAGGCGCGATTGGTGGCGAAAGGTTATACTCAAAGGCAAGGAGTTGACTATGATGAAACCTTTTCACCAGTCGCAATGTTCAAGTCCATAAGAATCCTAATTGCCATAGCTGCATGGTATGACTATGAGATATGGCAGATGGATGTGAAGACTGCTTTTCTTAATGGAGACATTAAGGAAGAAATCTATATGAAGCAGCCTGAGGGGTTCACATCCATGGGAAGCGAGCATAAGGTATGCAAGCTTCAGAGATCAATTTATGGTCTAAAACAAGCATCAAGAAGTTGGAACCAGAAATTTGATGAAACAATAAAAGATTTTGGTTTCATCAAGAACCCGGAGGAACCTTGCGTGTACAAGAAAGTAGTTAAGGATGCGGTAACATTCTTAGTACTTTATGTTGATGACATCCTACTCATTGGGAATGATGTAGGGATGTTGCAGTCAACAAAGATATGGTTATCAGGTAGATTTTCGATGAAGGATTTGGGTGAGGCATCCTACATTCTTGGGATACAGATCTATAGGGATAGATCTAAGAGAATGATAGGACTCACTCAATCAACCTACATCGATACCATATTGAAACGGTTTTCAATGGATGGGTCCAAGAGAGGACATCTACCCATGTGTCATGGAGTTTCTCTATCCAAGTCTATGTGTCCCAAGACTGATGCAGAGATAGAGAATATGACACATGTACCATATGCGTCAGCTATAGGTAGTATCATGTATGGGATGATATCTACCAGACCGGATGTAGCATTTGCTCTGAGTGTCACGAGCAGATATCAGTCTAATCCTGGTCAGATGCATTGGAAAGCCGTGAAGGACATTCTTAAGTACTTGCGAAGCACTAAGAATATGTTCATGGTTTATGGAGGACGAGAACTCAAACTGGAAGGCTATACCGACTCTAGCTTCCAAAGTGATGTGGATGACTCGAAGTCAACCTCTGGATTTGTGTTCATGCTCAATGGTGGTGCTGTCTCTTGGAAGAGTTCCAAGCAGGACACCACAGCGGATTCCACCACTGAGGCTGAATACATTGCAGCATCAGCTGCTGCTAAAGAGGCCGTTTGGATGAGGAATTTCGTCCAAGAGTTGGGCGTCATTCCTGAATTTGTTGGTCCAGTCCCGGTGTACTGCGACAACACGGGTGCCGTTGCTCAAGCAAAGGAACCAAGGTCTCATCAAAGATCCAAACACGTACTGAGGAAATACCACATAATCCGGGAGATTGTGGAAAGAGGAGACATCAGTGTCAAACGAGTGGCCTCTGCAGACAATATCGCTGATCCACTTACTAAGCCTTTGCCAGGACCATTGTTTGACAAACATCGCGAAGCAATGGGTCTACGTAGTATGACTAGTTGGCTATAGGGCAAGTGGGAGATTGTAAGAGTGGGTGCCCAGTGAGCCAACTGTGTGGCTATGGGCTTTGTTGACTCTTTGTATAAACAATCTTTTGTTTAATATTATTTACACTTTTATGGCAATGACTTTATATTACTTCATATTGTTATATTGTGATATACTATTGTTGTTTTGATAAAGACCTTGAATATACTATAGTGTATGTAAGATGTGGTAGAACATGGAGATGTCTATCATGAAATACATCTTATAGTCACTGTATATTCTAAAACCGTTCCTAGTCGATTGAGCCGTCCGATAATAAGGATAAGGATCGCTCGAGTTTTAGACTAGCATTTGCGATGCGGAGTACCACGTTTCATTGGTAGGGAACATGGAGATGTTCGAAGCATGCAAATGGATATTCATAGGATGAATAGTCGAACTACCCTATCCGGACTTTCCAAGTGGTTATCACTTATCGAGTGGATAAAGTCCGCGGTTTTGGTTGTACACCATTAGTCCTTACGACTTGAAACATCATGGAGACTCTATATGCTAGTACTGTGCTTTGACTCGTTTACCGACTCTGAGGGGGTCATCAGGTGTCGAGATTGGGTACAGTTACGACACATATAGGAGTCAATGCATTGTTGTCAAGGATTCACCACATACTTGCGAGTGTGGATATCCTATGCGATCTGAGGAGATATTAGTGTGACAAATCTCTGGCCAGAGTACTTGATGTGATTTAAGAAATGGTTTCTTAGTAGCACATGCGATGTCACTAATTTGATCTTCAAGATGTATTGCATAGTTATCGAATCTTGAGCGACTCTCGATATACCAATGGTTGTTGATTCGATCGGGATATATGGATGAAGGGACCGTACTGTACGCTAACCAAAATCTACTGGTTCTTGTAGGCACTATCAGTGATACCTAGGGAATCATGGGGCGATGTTGCTAGGCGCTTTACCATGATTCGTTGGGCAAGTCGGAAAGTGTTGTTCCGAGTCACAAGGAGTTGTGAGCCCACGGCTAGCTGTATCCCTGAACCATTGAGGGTCACACAGTGTAATGGAGTTTTAATCCCCGTTGAGATAGTTAAATTTAAAGAGTTAAATTTAATGAACTAAGGAGTTGGACTTCTTAAATAAGAGTAAGGGAGTAGGATTTCCTAAAATGACATAGGGATGGACATTTTTGGAAACCACTGAATTCGGATTCAGGAAAATTTATTTTGACTTTAAAACGTGCAGAAATGGTTTCTGTGCACATTGGTGAAATCGTTTCATCAATCGGAGTCACGATGAATTTTATATTAATTTCTGAACAAGTGGGCTTTGCTTGTCGGGCCCCAGCTTATGACTAATGGGCCCTAAGGTGTTAGTGGCCTGCATTATAAATAAGTTATTTCAGTACAGAAATTACACACAATAGGTCATAATTTTTGAGACAGGATTTTCGAAACCCTACCCCTCTCAAAAACGTTTTCGGCCGACCCCTCCCCTCTGCCCGAGAAAATTCCGGTCTGTGATTTTGAATTGCAGTAAGGAATAACGAATCAAATTCGTGTATTCTCTTCGCAGAAAACTTCTGATAGATTTTCTAGTGCAATCTATCAGAGGGATTAAACCTCTGTTCGTGGACCTGATTGAAGGAGTTCATCGGTTCCAGGGAGAGACAACAAGAGCAGAATTGTTCTGTTGGTGTCCATTAATCTCGTTGCGAGATTTGAGGTAAAATTTATTTAATTGTTATTTAAATTTTACACACACATAATTCAATCGATGAACGGTTGATACCCATACCATGGAAACGTTCCATGAAAAAAAAAATTTTAAACTTCCGCTGCACCGGGTATCAATCGTATTTGGTCTGGGAACTCGCCAGTTTTCCAACAAATAGAACCTTTAAGGAACATCATTTTACACATATCACTACATCTAGATTTTTAATAGGGATATTGAAATAGAATTGTAAGTTGATACACTCTATTTGTTGCTCGGGAGAGGGGAATAGAATAATCTAGGTGTTTTTGGTTATTAATCGAAGGAAATTCATAAAATAAATTAATTAGGATTGAATATTGTCGAGACCAAGTGAAATCAAAACCTCTGGACTATTTTTCTCTGATTGATAATTCCTCAAAATTTGTGTGTGTGTGAGCTGAATAATTTCTATTTATTTATTTTATTTATTCTGCAAAACTCTTGAAGTTTGATTTTCTAGATAAAATTAAGACTATTTTAATTACAAGTATTGAATCTTTTCATTTTACTCCCTGTGGGATCGACACTCTCTCTTTCACTATACTAAAACTTGACACTCGTACGCTTGCGAAAAAATTTCACAACAGTCATATATCAACTTCAGATTTAAATCAAGTAAACATATCAAGTCATGACATGTATCAACTTCCATATATCTATCACATCAAGATATAATTCAAGTAATTAATCCAAGTACTGAATTAAAATGATATGCATGTCTTTAAAACTTCTGGATTATCAGACTCAGATAATCAAATGGAATTCTTCTTTCTTTCTTTCTTCGGTTTGGGATCCCGAGGTTAAAATATCCAACAATCACACTGAACTCCCCTCTTGAGATGGACGAGGCATATTTTAATCCTCTAGACTCCAGAGCATTATAGAGATTTTATTTGACAAGGTATAAAATCTCCAACCAGGTCACTCAACTACAATCTCTAGATCGTCTAATGAAATTGAAATGAATCAAGGCTCAATAAGAATGCATATGTCATCTCATGTATTCTAATATCATTTCAATCATCAGTTCATATAAGCATTCAATCATGCTTTCATTCATCAATTCAAATAATCATTCAAACATGATTTCGTCAATATAAATGCATATATAATCTCATGCATTCAAATAAACATTCAATCAAGCAAGTATGTGATTTCTTCGGAACACTCGAATAAATTCTAATTCGAGTTAATCGTTCCATTCAATTCTAAGTCGTCTTTTACCTTATTCGCTTCAAAGGTACTTCAATCTGAAATCAATAATAAGGATAATAATCAATACCCAATCAAATTCAATCAAAACTCAATCAAACTTCTTCGATCGATAAATAAGAAAATCGATATTGTACCGACTTCAATCTTCCAAACTGACCAAAGATACTATCTCGAAACTCTGTTGACTTTACTTCAATCTAACAGAAGAAGTCATAAGGATCAATATCGACATCCAAAAGCTCAATCAAACTTTATATGATCAAAATATTAAACGATGTCCAAAACTCAAACTGACGGCATAACGGATATAAACTGATCAAACCGGAAACGCAGACAGCAAGATATCAATTCAATAAACTCAATTCAATCAACAAACATCATTTCCAATCTAAACCCAACACATCTCAAAATCCCCCAAATTCGAAATTCATAAGAAAATTCATATCAAATCCAATCGTCGTTATTTCTTCGAACCGTCTTAGATATACTATCACAGCTATCTCATAATCATCCTCTCCGGATATAAATCAATTCTAAAGACAACCAAAAATTCAAACCTCTCAGAAATAAGATAAACTTACTTCCAAACGGAGCACTCGTCGCTGTGATCGCAAATATCAACTTCAGATCAATTTCCAACAGACGGATCGAGCTAAAATGGAAATCCCAAAGCTTGGAAGCTTGTTGGGTCGGTTTCCATGGTGAGAGACTGTGTAGGGGAAGAATATGGAGTGGAAAGAAAGAGTCAAAGCCTCTTAAATATCTAACAATTCCCATAATTGCATTTTAGTCCCTGAAAATTCTAAAAATTGCATTTTAGTCCCTGATCAAAATCGAATCGGCCCTCGACTTCTAAAATCTTTGATTATCTCAAATAAAGTCCATTAAGATAATTTTGGGGCGTTACACTAAAGATCTACGTCACTTATTAGCAATGATTTGCTTAATTCTCTTGGACTATGCTCAATCCCTTATTAGTTACTACATCTCACAACGCCTCTATGGATGATTAAAATTCTCTTAAGCATCGACTCTAGTTCAGCTAACCTTTAAGTGGAACAAATGACTCTCCTCAACTTGGGATTGATTGACCCATTACTCTAAATAAATCTAAATTAATCCTTGATAAGAAAATATATAACCATATAATCCATTGTTGCTCAGCTCCAAGATGTTATCCAATAATATGAAGAATCCAAATAGGCAACTACACAGATCCCAATTATACATTAACCAATTTATACTTTGTATCTTAGGCATTCTTGATTCTTTCAAAATTTTAATTCTTAGTTAAAATCTTTTAACGGATTAATCCACCTTTTCTATCCCAGACGCAACGACTAGGAGATCCATATTTACACCTCAAGTCAAATTATACCACGAGTTATTATCCACTTATTGGATTAGATAGCCTCTAAGTATCAAACAATGTTGGAGAACGCGGCGATCAGATCAATCAGGATTGATACCCGGTGCAGCGGAAGTTTAAAAATTTTATATGGAACGATTCCATAATGGGTATCAACCTTACGATTAAATTGTGTGTGTGAAAATTAAATAACAATTATAAATTTTTACCTCCAATCTCGAAGCGAGATTATGGACACCAACAGATTGCTCTGCTCTTGTTGTATATCCCTGGAACTGATGGACGAACTGTTCTTCAATCAGGTCCACGAACGGATATTTAATCCCTCTGATAGATTGCACTAGAAAATCTATCAGAAGTTTCTACGAAGAGATTAACGAATTTGATCCGTTAAACCAGACTGCAATTCAAAATTCACAGACTGGATTTTACGAGCAGAGAGGGGAGAGGGGGGCGGCGGCCACTAGGTCTCAAAACCCTAGTTAATTTCGAAAATTATGCCTGTTGTTGTATCTAATTTCTGTACTGCAATAACTTATTTATAATGTAGGCCACTAACAGCTCAGGGCCCATTAGTCATGAGTTCAAGCCCGACAAGCAAAGCCCGCATGTTCAGAAATTAATATAAAATTCATCGTGACTCCGATTGATAAACCGATTTCACCAATATGCACAGAAACCATTTCTGCACCATTTAAAGTCAAGATAAATTTTTCTGAATCCGAATTCAGTGGTTTCCAAAAATGCCCATCCCTATGTCATT
The DNA here is from genome assembly GCF_033568475.1 of Henckelia pumila. Classification (NCBI taxonomy): domain Eukaryota; kingdom Viridiplantae; phylum Streptophyta; class Magnoliopsida; order Lamiales; family Gesneriaceae; genus Henckelia; species Henckelia pumila. Next base: position 773,606 of record NC_133122.1, read on the forward strand.
TTAGGAAATCTTACTCCTCTACTCTTAATTAAGAAGTCCAACTTCTTTGTTCATTAAATTTAACTCTTTAAATTTAACTATCTCAACGGGGATTAAAAATCCATTACCCTGTGTGACCCTCAATGGTTCAGGGATACAGCTAGCCGTGGGCTCACAACTCCTTGTGACTCGGAACAACAATTTCCGACTTGTCCATCGAATCATGGTAAGAGCGCCTAGCAACATCGCCCCATAATTCCCTAGGTATCACTGATAGTGCCTACAAGAACCAATAGATTTTGGTTAGCGTACAGTACGGTCCCTTCATCCATATATCCCGATCGAATCAACAACCATTGGTAAATCGAGAGTCGTTCGAGATTCGATAACTATGCAATACATCTTGAAGATCAAATAGTGACATTGCATGTGCTACTAAGAAACCATTTCTTAAAACACATCATGTACTCTGGCCAGAGATTCGTCACACTAATATCTCCTCAGATCGCATAGGATATCCACACTCGCAAGTATGTGGTGAATCCTTGACAACAAAGCATCGACTCCTATATGTGTTATAACTGTACCCAATCCCGACACCTGATGACCCCAATAGAGTCGGTAAACGAGTCAAAGCACAGTACTAGCATATAGAGTCTCAATGATGTTTCAAGTAGTAAGGACTAATGGTGTACAACCAAAACCACGGACTTTATCCACTCGATAAGTGATAACCACTTGGAAAGTCCGGATAGGGTAGTTCGATCATTCATCGTATGAATATCCATTTGCATGCTTCGAACATCTCTATGTTCCTTACCAATGAAACGTGGTACTCCGCATCGCAAATGCTAGTCTCAAACTCGAGCGATCCTTATCCTTATTATCGGACGGCTCAATCGACTAGGAACAGTTTAGAATATACAGTGACTATAAGATGTGTTTCATGATAGACATCTCCATGTTCTACCACATCTTACATACACTATAGTATATTCAAGGTCTTTATCAAAACAAAAATAGTATATCACAATATAACAATATGAAGAAAGATAAAGTCATTGCCATTAATAAAAGTGTAAATAATATTAAACAAAAGATTGTTTATACAAAGAGTCATCAAAGCCCTTAGCCATAAGTTGGCTCACCGGGCACCCACTCTTTCAATCTCCCACTTTCCCTAAAGCCAACTAGTCATACTACGTAGACCCATTGCTTCGCGATGTTTGTCAAATAATGGTCCTGGCAAGGGCTTAGTAAGTGGATCAGCGATATTGTCTGCAGAGGCCACTATTTCGACAGTGATGTCTCCTCTTTCCACAATCTCCCGGATGATGTGATATTTCCTCAGTACGTGTTTGGATCTTTGATGAGACCTTGGTTCCTTTGCCTGAGCAACGGCACCCGTGTTGTCACAGTACACCGGGACTGGACCAACAACTTCAGGAATGACGCCCAACTCTTGGACGAAATTCCTCATCCAAACGGCCTCTTTAGCAGCAGCTGATGCTGCAATGTATTCTGCTTCAGTGGTGGAATCCGCTGTGGTGTCCTTCTTGGAACTCTTCCAAGAGACAGCACCGCCATTGAGCATGAACACAAATCCAGAGGTTGACTTCGAGTCATCCACGTCACTTTGGAAGCTAGAGTCGGTATAGACTTCCAATTTTAGTTCTCTTCCTCCATATACCATGAACATATTCTTAGTCCTTCGTAAGTACTTAAGAATGTCCTTCACGGCTTTCCAATGCATTTGACCGGGATTAGCTTGATATCTGCTCGTGACACTCGGAGCAAATGCTACATCCGGTCTGGTAGATATCATCCCATACATGATACTACCTATGGCTGACGCATATGGTACATGTGTCATTTTCTCTATCTCTTCATCCGTCTTGGGAAACATAGACTTGGATAGAGAAACTCCATGACACATGGGTAGATGTCCTCTCTTGGACCCATCCATTGAAAACCGTTTCAATATGGTGTCGATGTAGGTTGACTGAGTGAGTCCTATCATTCTCTTAGATCTATCTCTATAGATCTGTATCCCTAGAATATAGGATGCCTCACCCAAATCCTTCATCGAGAATCTACCTGATAACCATATCTTTGTTGACTGCAACATCCCTACATCATTCCCAATGAGTAGGATGTCATCAACATAAAGTACTAAGAATGTCATAGAATCCTTAACTACTTTCTTGTACACGCATGGTTCCTCCGGATTCTTGATGAAACCAAAATCTTTTATAGTTTCATCAAATTTCTGGTTCCAACTTCTTGATGCTTGTTTTAGACCATAAATTGATCTCTGAAGCTTGCATACCTTATGCTCGCTTCCCATGGATGTGTACCCCTCAGGCTGCTTCATATAGATTTCTTCCTTAATGTCTCCATTAAGAAAAGCAGTCTTCACATCCATTTGCCATATCTCATAGTCATACCATGCAGCTATGGCAATAAGGATTCTTATGGACTTGAACATTGCAACTGGTGAAAAGGTTTCATCATAGTCAACTCCTTGTCTTTGAGTATAACCTTTTGCCACCAATCGCGCCTTGTAGGTCAATACCTTACCATCAGGCCCAAGCTTTCTCTTGTAGATCCATTTACACCCTATTGGAACAATTCCATCGGGAGGATCTATTAAAGACCAAACTTGGTTTGTATGCATCGAATCTATTTCCGACTGCATAGCTTCAAGCCATAAATTTGAATCTGCATCAGAAATTGCTTCCTTGAAGTTTCTTGGATCACATCCAACATCGGGTTCATCTTGATCCCCTTCAAGAATAAGACCATATCGAATAGGAGGTCTAGAAGTCCTCTCGGATCTTCTAGGTACAGGCGTGTCTATCAATGGTTCCTGAGGTGTAGGATCGTTATTTTGTATTTCGGGTTCTTCTCGAATTTCTTCGAGTTCCATCATCTCGCCTTTCTTATCCAATAAGAACTCCTTCTCCAAGAAGGTGGCATTCCTTGAAACAAACACCTTTGTTTCAGCAGGATAATAGAAATAATATCCGATTGAATTCTTCGGATACCCTACAAAATAACATAAGCTGGATCGACTATCCAACTTATCTCCCACTGTCCGCTTCACGTAAGCAGGACATCCCCAAATCCTCAAGTACGAATACTTAGGAGCTTTGCCATTCCATAACTCGTATTGTGTTTTGTCCACTGCTTTAGTGTGGACGTTGTTCAACAACAATACCGCCGTTTCAAGGGCATAGCCCCAAAACGAAGGTGGAAGCTCAGTGAAGCTCATCATGGACCGAACCATGTCCAACAAAGTTCGATTACGACGCTCCGATACACCATTAAGCTGTGGTGTCATTGGAGGAGTCCACTGAGAGAGAATCCCATTCTCTTTTAGATAGTCCAAAAACTCGGTACTCATGTATTCTCCACCTCGATCCGATCGAAGTGCTTTAATACTTTTACCTAGCTTGTTTTCTACTTCAGCCTTGAATTCTTTGAACTTTTCAAATGCTTCAGACTTATATTTCATTAAATATAAATACCCATACCTAGAATAATCATCAGTAAAGGTAATGAAGTAGGTGTGGCCATATTGAGTACCAACTCTAAATGGACCACAAACATCTGTATGGATCAAATCCAACAGATTTTGACTACGCTCAGGTTTCCCCTTAAAAGGAGATTTAGTCATTTTTCCTTTTAGGCAGTATTCACAAGTAGGTAGAGAGTTAATATCAGACATATCAAACATGCCCTCTCCCACTAGCTTGTTCATCCTCCTTGAGGAAATATGACCTAGCCTAGCGTGCCAAAGGTTTGCCGGGTTTTGGCTATCGATTTTCCTTTTGTTTGTTGTTGCCGGTTTATCAACATAATTTATTGGAACGTCTTTTAGTTTTAAGTTGTATAGATTGTTTTCAAGTTGTCCATTTTCAATTAAACATTCATTCTTGTAAATATTGCAAATCTCATTCAAAAAATTGCAAGAATAACCATTTCTATCAAGCATAGAAACAGAAATAATGTTTTTAATCAAATCCGAAACAAATAAAACATCTCTTAAAAGTAACTTAAAACCGTTCTGCAAAATTAAATAAACATCTCCCACAGCTTTAGCTTCAACTCTGGAACCATTTCCGAGCCTCAGCTGGGTCTCACCCATTCTAAGCCTGCGACTTCTTGTCATCACCTGCAAATCATTGCAAATGTGAGATCCACATCCGGTATCCAATACCCAAGAAGTAGTATTAAGTGGAACATTTATTTCAATATAGAACATACCCTTCGCAGTTCGCAACTGCTCTAGATATTCCTTACAGTTACGCTTCCAATGACCGGGCTTCTTGCAGTAATGGCAAACATCCTTGGATTTTTCCATGTTTGAAGCCTTTGTCTTGTACTTCTTCTCGGGTTCGATTTTCTTGGGTGGGGCAGAACGTTTCTTACCCTTTGTACTTGGCCCCTTCTTAGCAGAAGAAGAGGAGCCCACCAAGAAAGCCGGTTTATCCTTCTTTAATGTGGATTCATATGTCACAAGCATATTGACCATCTCTTCAAGGGAGGCCTCTATCTTGTTCATATTGAAATTCACCACAAATCCGTCAAACGAAGAAGGAAGAGACAGAAGTAGTAAGTCCACGTTGAGTTCATGCTCCAACACCAAATCAAGGGTTACCAACTTCTGTATGAGCCAAATCACTCGTACCCCATGATCACGGACCGAAGTCCCTTCACGCATGCGACACGTCATTAGCTCCTTTACAGTAGCGAACCTTTCAGCCCTCGATTGAGCCCCAAAAAGTTCCTTGAGTTGAACGTGAATGTCAGCAGCATTCACGGTGTCCTCAAATCGCCTCTGGAGTTCATCAGACATCGAGGCTTGCATATAGCATTTGGCCTTGATATCATGGTCCCACTATGTATCAAGTTTGGCTAACTCTTCCGGACTTACGTCAGCTGGTGCTTCCTTCGGGAGAGATCTTTCTAACACGTAGAGCATCTTCTCCGAAGTCAAGACAATCTTCAACTTACGGAACCATTCCGTATAGTTTGCGCCAGTCAACTTATTTTGTTCGAGGATCGAGAAAAGTGGATTACGCGAATTCATCTTATGAAATACTGAAAAGAAACAGACAAATATCAGTGATTGTTTAAGCAATTTACTAAGACATAAAATAGGCAAAATTTATTTTATGAATCTCACTCCCACTATTTTAACGATTTCACTACCCTCTAGTGAAAACGGGAAACTGTTTTCCTTAGTGAGAACATGGAGTCCAATTGACAATCTATGGTCCCGAATAATATCAGCCAACCATAATTTTCAAAAGGTAGAGCCCAATTGCTTCCAAAGCAACCTCCACGTTTTTACCTCATTTCCAATAAGGGCCCAGTAATATGACGCCGTTTATTGTGACATGTCAAGATGACCCATCAATATTAAGTTGTGATGGACGGTCGCCATGTGGATCCCCCAATAATATGAGCCGATCCCATGGGAGTTCCACCCAACTTACAACATGTGTCGATCCAATGTACAGCTTTCCGACGAACGGGCCCCCCAATAATATGAGCCGGACCGTATCCGCGGGTAGCATCTTATACATTGATCATTGATGGAAGGTAGGAACATTTAAACAAATTTAAATTTCCTTTATTTATCTTGATATCAATTTTAAATCATATTTAAAATGAGGGATTTTAATTATGAAAATTTGTCTCATCATTTTTTAAAATTTTGTATGCTTGTCGGATTCACACAATTTTGTCTAAAATATGCATACAACTATAATATCACATATTATATAGGATGATCGATTCCATTTCTAATCGACCCGTGGTTGCCAATCACGAGTCTTAGTCCAATCCTAGGTAATATGCAGTATGCAATGCAATCCTATTACATTGAGCTTCCAATTTACATTTCTTCTGTCTTTATTGTCTGTTGGGCCCACCACCGTCTTCAAATCTTCATCTCCCACTAAATCTAATGTATTTACAATAAATAACAATGATAAGTAGGGGATACATTTTTAAGGGGTGGGAACGGGCCATAAACCAAGCCCACTTTTATTACATATGACATTCATATTGGGCCATAAACCAGGCCCATTAATAAAACCAACAATAATAAAAACAAATGTAAATTCCTAACATACACCTACAAAATTGGTCATGGCAATCGATCATCCTTATCCAATAACATTTAATTCAAAATTAATTTATTGGATAACATGCAATGGCAATTTAAATTTAAAAGGATAAAATCATATTTCATACATAAAATCTTATTTTACATACAAAATCATATTTTATCTTTTTATCAAATAAAATCATATTTTATCTATAAAATCCAATTTTATACATAAAATAATATTTTACTCAATATATCCATAAGATCATATCTTATCATCAATTGTACCAAAAATAATTAATTTCAAAATTCAATTTAACGGATAAAATATTTAAATTTTCCAAAAATTCAAATTTATCCAAAAATCAATTTTAAAATTTTCGGACTCGAACAATTCGATCCGACGCCTCGTGGACCAATCAAAAACAATTTTCGATCGGACCAAAAATAGAATTTTAACATATTAAAATTTAATTTAAAAATTAAAAAAAATTAATTTTTCCCGCGGGCCGCCCGGGACATTCCCGGGCTGCCCGCGCCCTAATGGGGTCGGGCCGGGCTGCCCGGCTGCCCCTAGGGCAGCGCCGTGCGCTGCCCGGGGAAGCGACCATCGCTGCCCGGGTTTTGCCCGAAAAAAATTTTTATTTTTTAAAATATTTATTTTGTTTCAAAAACCGAGGCTTAAAAAATTTTGTACAATCGCTTAATTTAATCGCTTGATCTGAGTAACCTGGCTCTAATACCACTGTTGGAGAACGCGGCGATCAGATCAATCAGGATTGATACCCGGTGCAGCGGAAGTTTAAAAAATTTATATGACACCTCAGCTTAATGGTGTTTCGGAGCGTCGCAATCGAACATTGTTTCGGAGAATCATATTGTGTCGCGGACGTGTATTTTGGTGAGGAATAGGCTGGTTCATTTCTCTCATGTGTATAGGGAAGGGAATTCGGTGGCTGATGCGCTGGCGTGGCATGCTCATGATCACAGGCAGTTTTTAGATGAGTTTGGTGCTCCCTTACCCACTCATATTGCTCCCTTGGCCCGTTCTGATTCTTCCGGGCTTCCTTACCTTAGAGCTAGGTTTTCTTAGAGCCTCACGCTCACTGATAGCCGGTTCTATTGGGCCTTCTGTTTCTTTCTTTGATCTCCTTGTTGATCTAGGTCATCCTAGATTTAGATATATGTAGCTATATATTTTTCTTTGCAGGTTCATGCTCTCCGGCTTCTCTCCGGAGTATTTGGAGTTTGTCAGTCTCCCTGCTCTTTAGCTTTGCTTCCTCCAGGAGATGTATTGGCCAGCTCCTCTCACATTGCTGTCCAGGCCCTGTCTGTCTCTCCAGGGATTTTCTTTTGCTTTAGTTTCACATTGAGCCTCACGCTCTCCTATAGCCTCACGCGACTATAGCCGTCTCTCTTGGGCTTCTCTTTTTCTTTGTTTGGCCCCCTTTTTTGGTCTAGGTCATCCTAGATTTAGATATATGTAGATATTTATTCTCTTTGCAGGTTCACCTTTCCGGTCTCTTTCCGGATCTTTTGGAGGTCTTTTGCAGTTCATTCTTGGCCTTACTGCTCCTCAGTGGGTTAGGATTTGTCGGGCGCATTTGGGGATTTTTCTCCTTGGCCGACTCTGCCTTTATGGGTTTTTTGCTACTCTTGAGTTCTGCTGCCCTCTGCTTCTCTAGGGCTGTCTAGCTATTGGATGTGGTTGGTCTCAGTCATTCACATCCCCGTTACTTATTTGCTTGGGTCAACTGGTTTGCGGTTACCTTTTCTTTCATCTGGCGGCCTCTTTTGCACAGTGACTTCTCAGTTGACCTGGTCTACTGGTCCTTTTCTTGCATAGATCTGACCACCCGCTTTGTTGTTATTTTTTTTGTCGCTCTCGCTGACTTTTGGGGTCCGCATTGCTAGCGTTATGGATTTCGACTGATGTTCCTCATCCGTGCTTCTTTGCCTGGTCTTTTATTGGCTAGCTGGAGCTGTGGATGTTCCTGATTTTTTGCTGATATGGAAGGCTTCTGGTGTCTCTTTCGCTAGAGGTTGCTGTTTTTTGTTATCACTGATATAGTTTCTAGGGTTGCTATGGATTTTTTATCTCTTGATTCCCTAGATGTTATGATGTTTTTATTTGCTTTGTACAGCCTTTTGAGGAGGTCTTGGTCTAGTCCCCCTCCTCCTTTAGGTTTTCTTGTATTTTCTTTTTATGTCTATATACTGGTAGGGGTCTGCCTAACCCCCCCGCTTCCGGCGGTGTTTTTCCTTAAAAAAAAAAAAAAAACCCTAAACCCTAAACCCTAAAACCCTAAACCCTAAACCCTAAACCCTAAACCCTAAAACCTAAAACCCTAAACCCCTAAACCCTAAACCCTAAACCGACAATTAAAAGCCTAGTTTAAAAAAGTCCCTGTTGAAAAAGTTTTTTCTTTCCCAAAATAGCCCCTCCTTGCCTTTTTTAGTAGCTGCCGTCGCCGCCCATGCCGCCGCCGGTTCCCGGCCGGCCGACCACCTCATCAGAAGCGCCTCGTCGAGATGAAGCTGCTGTTAAAATTTCAGGCCAAATGGACGTCGTTTGGCCGGCCAAATCGCCTCCCGAAATCCCGAGCTCTTCGTCTTCTCCGACCAGTTCGACGGCCGATGGGTTTTCCGGCATTCCAGAAATGTCTTTAGATTCGTCTTTCCTTCCTAATCAAGGTTTGCCCTCCCCCGTTCCTTCTCCTTCCCCGATTTTGGTGGGATTTGCTTCTGAAACCACGCCTGCACTGATCACGTCGAGCCCATTCTTTCTTTCCTCGATTCCGGCGAGCTCAGGCGTCTATTGCTCTAACCAAGCCCTGATTTGGAATCCTCTTCAAAATACTTTCCAGATGCACCCAAGCCCATTCCCAATCCCCTCTCCATCTGAGCTGCAAATCGGATCTACCATTCGTGGCCCTGAAACCCTAGCTCCAACTATCTTCTTCCCTAATTTCTCCGTCGTGGCTCCGCCTTTTTCCAATTCCTTCATCCCTCACCATGGCCTGAACCCTACCTTCATTTCCCATCCCTCAATTTCTGGTTTTATGCCGTCGATCGGAAACGCCCAAATCCGAGCCCCCTCGCCGAGTTTTGATCCGAGTCAGGCTTTTGACACCCTCCTGCCGCCCGATTCTGCACACATGGACCCCAAATTCGTTTTCTCCACCACCTCGCCGGCCGGTGGTACTCCGACCGGTGACTTCCGAGTCAACTCGGACGAGTCACGCGGCCAAACTCACTGTGTCAACTCTGCGAGTCAACTCGTGGTCAACCCAGTCAAAATCGTTGACCCCATGGTCAAAATTGGTCAAGCTTCTGGTCAAATGGTTGACTTGGTCAACTCGGTCAAAATTGTTGACCCCTTGGTCAAAGAAGTCCAAATTGTTGACTTTGCAGTCAACCCAGTCAAAATTATTGATTCTCTAGTCAAAATTTGAGAGGGAGAAGTCCACATGGTTGACTTGGATCCTCAAGTCACAATTGTTGACCAGCCGGTCAAATCTACCTCCAAAATTGCTGATTCTGTCCCTGTTTCTTTTCGGGATGCTCTAGTGCCTCCATCTCCTCGAGTTTCGAGGAAGAGCTTTGCAGATGTGATCAATTCGTTGGAGGATCTTCCGGAGCCAACTTTTTGGGATGGAAAACCGGGTATTCAATTCCCGGATGAAGTAATTTCATCCCTTATTGAGCCTTTTAAGTTTGCCTTGGTGGGCAAAATTACGGGGAATCGGTCCACTGCTCCCAATAGCATGATTTCAACTGCCTTTTCTCAAATGGGTTTTAAGACTTCTTTTACTCTGAAATTCCTCCCTCGGGGATATTTGGTCATCACTCTTTCTTGTGAAGAGGATTTTGCTCGTCTTTGGATGAAGGGAGGGATTTTTGTGGGAACAGTTGGGATCCGCTTTTCCAAGTGGACCCCTGAATTCAAGTTTGAGGAAGAGTCGCCTATTGCCCCTGTCTGGGTCCGATTCCCTGAGCTTCCATTACACTTATATAACAAGAAGAGCCTGTATGCCATCGCCAGAATTCTTGAGAATCCAATTAAATTGGATGAGCATACGGCGGAGAGATCGAGAGGGGCTTTTGCCCGGGTTTGTGTGGAAATGAACGTGCTTGACGAGCGAATTAAGCATGTGTGGGTTGGATGGGGTGAGCACACCCAAGGGATAGAGGTAGTTTATGAGAAGGTCCCGTCCTTCTGCACTGATTGCAAGATGTTGGGTCATTCTACCTCTGTGTGCTATTCCCACGGGAAGAACCCAAGACCTCCTCGTCCAAAGCCTTTCGTTGGGAAGGAAAAGGTTGTGATCAGGAATCCTCCTCCGCAGCCTCAGGAGGCGGGTCCTTCAGTGGCCCCGGAAGGCCCTGCTCCTTTTGCCCCCGGGGCGGGCAATTGGACCACCAAGAAGAGAAGGCGTAACCAGCAGCGGCGGCCACCTCCTCAGGCTGTCTCGCGTATTCAGAATGCCTTCCAAGTTCTTGAGTCTTTACCTGAGGAGCCTGATCTTTGTCGCTCTGAGTTGAGGACTAAGGCTCATTTCGAACCTACTGAGCAGAGTCCAGATCTCCATGTGGATGGAGATGTTGTTATGGACATTGCTTCTGGGTCCAGTGATACTGCGATGGGAGGAGATGCTGGTGCTCCTAACCCGCATTCTGTTGTCGCTCCCCATGAGGGATCTGACCCCTGCTTGGCCCTTTCTTGGGCTCGTCAGGTGGAGGAAGAGGTTGGTGCCTCTTCAGTGGTTGGTGAGATGGAGCTTGGTTTCCCGAAGGTTGTTCCTGTGCCTGCCTTTGAGGCTAATGATACTTGTACTTTGAATCACAGTAGCCACTCCATCCCCTCACTTCCTGGGACTCCTGTGGAGTCCTCCGCCCCGTTCTTTGAGGGGCTTGTCTCTCAGCAGGGTACTATTTGTCAGGACGTTGATCCGATCACTGAGTTTGTCAGCGAGGACGACTCAAGTTCCTTCTGTGGGACTGAATCGTGTGATGGGAGAGATTTTGGGAGATATGATGAGGATTTTGATTTCTCTGTCTCACCCTCCAAGAGAACGCTTCGTTCTGACACGAAGCGACAGCAGACTCGCCAGGAGTCTAGAAAGAAGACGGGACCTTACTCCACCTGTTCCAAATGCAGTGCCTAATTTGGAACATCAGGGGACTCAGGAGCTCTGAGTCCCAGGAGAGGCTTCATGCCTTGGTGAAAGAGAAGCGTGTCAAGATCTTGGCTATCTTGGAGCCGATGATTGCCCTTGACCAGCGCTTCATGACCCGTCGCCTTGGTTTCCAGAGAGTTCTGTCGAATGTCTCTGGTCATATTTGGGTTTTTTTGGCGGACGATGTGAAGGCGGAGTGTGTCCTTGATCACGCTCAGTTCCTCCATCTTCGCGTGTCGGCTCCTTTTTTGCCGACCCCTGTTTTTTGCTCTTTCGTGTATGCCAAGTGTGACTACATCTTACGGCGCGACTTTTGGGCTTCTTTGCTGCAGGTCAAGCCTGTTGGTGGTCCTTGGCTTGTCGGGGGGGATTTTAATGTCGTGAGGGATGCCTCCGAGTGTCTTGGCTCTTCTGGTGGGAGGCAGCTCCCCATGGATGAGTTTAATCATTTTGTTTTGGAGTCTGCACTGGTTGACGCTGGTTTTGAGGGCTCTTCGTTCACTTGGACGAATAAGTCCATTTGGAAGCGTCTTGACAGAGTTTTTGTTTCTGTGGATTGGGGTGACCATTTCAACTCTATCAGGGTTGAACACCTCAGTCGCACGGTTTCGGATCATTGTCCTCTTTTGTTGTCTGCTCCTGTCTTTGCTCGGGGGCCGAGCTTGTTTCGGTTCCAGAGCATGTGGACTTGGCACCCGGGGTTCCTTCAAACCGTTAGGCTGAACTGGAACATGCCCTGCGCTTTGCAAGGCATGCCCAGGCTCTTTGCCAAGCTGAAACGGTTGAAAGGCCACCTCAAGTGGTGGAACCGGGATGTTTTTGGGAACCTTTTTGATAAGATCGCTGAGGCGGAGAGGTCGGTTAGACTGGCTGAGGCTGCCTGTGAAGCGGATTCCTCTGAGCATAGCTGGACCCTCTTGTCCAGATGCAATGAGGAGCTGTCTAGAGTCACCGCTATGGAAGCGGATTTTTGAAAGCAGAAAGCTGCTTGTAATTGGCTTGAGGACGGGGAGAGGAATACGAAGCTTTTCCACAACATGGTGAAAAAGAAGAATGTGGTTAATAAGATCTTTCATATTTGGGAGGATGGTAATTGCCTCACCTCTCCTGGTCTCATCAAGCAGTCAGGGGCTGCCTATTTCGAGCGCCTTCTCACTGGAGATCCTTTTGTCCTGGATCTTCCGGATTTTTCTGGCTTCTTCTCGGAGATTTCGGAGGAGGAGAACCATAGCTTTGCCGCCGAACCTTCCTTGGAGGAGGTTCGTGCTGTCGTCTTTTCCATCCCTCGGGATAGTGTGGCGGGCCCCGATGGGTTTTCTTCGGCTTTTTTTCAGAGCTGCTGGGATTTTGTGCAGCATGATGTCATGGACGCTGTCCTTGATTTCTTTCGGGTATCTCTTATGCCCCAGGGCTTCACTGCCACCACGATCACTTTGATCCCCAAAGTCGACGGTGCGCAAGCTTGGACGGACTTCCGTCCCATCAGCTTGTGTAATGTTTCCAACAAGATTATCTCGAAGCTTTTATACTCTCGTTTGCGGTCGGTGGTGGGGAGACTCGTTTCTCAAAGTCAGAGTGGCTTTGTGCCGGGGCGGATGATTGCTGACAATATCCTTCTCGCGCATGAGCTCACTCACAGTCTTAATCTCCCTGCCCGTGGTGGTAATGTCATTCTGAAATTGGACATGGCTAAGGCCTATGATAGAGTCCAATGGTCTTTTCTTCTGGATGTCCTCCGAAGGTTTGGTTTTTCGGAGCAGGTTGTGAGAATGGTGAGGGCTTGCATTTCTTTTTGCAAGTTCTCGGTTAATGTCAATGGCACCCCTGCTGGTTTCTTTGCTTCCTCGAGGGGCTTGAGACAGGGTGACCCGTTATCTCCCCTCCTCTTTGTTCTTGGAGCGGAGTATCTGTCCCGTGGCTTGGATCGGTTGTTCCTCCAGCATGCTGATTTGAGGTATCGGTCTGGGTGTGATTTGCCGATTTCCCATTTGGCCTATGCTGACGATGTCATTATTTTTTCCAATGGGGGATCCCGGGGTCTTCAGCGTCTCAAAGATTTTCTGGCTCACTATGAAAATTGCTCGGGCCAGCTTGTTAATGTGGCCAAGAGTGCTATGATCTTTCCTCCGGGCTGGACCGCTCGTCGCCGCTCCCGTTTGCTGCAAATCACTGGATTTGCGGAGGGGCATCTGCCCTTGAAATACCTTGGAACTCCGCTTTTCCGTGGGAACCACAAGTGCTCTCTCTTTGAGCCTCTTCTGCAGTCGGTCCGGAAAAAGCTAGAGGGCTGGGAGTCCCGTTCCCTTGCTCCTGGGAGTAGGATGACGCTGATCCGCAGTGTGCTCCTTTCGATCCCGATCCATCTCTTCCAGGTGATCCAGCCTCCTTTAGCTGTTTTGGAGAAATTGGAGCGTATTTTCAATGCTTTTCTTTGGGGCTCCAGACCCTTAGAGAAGAAGTGGCACTGGGCCCGCTGGTCTCGCGCCTGTCTCCCTGTGAAAGAAGGAGGCCTGGGTTTTCGCAGGCTCAAGGACATTGTTGACATCTTTTCCATGAAGCTGTGGTTCAGATTCCGGTAGGGTTCCTCTCTCTGGGCGAGATTCCTTTCGAGGAAGTATTGCCGGACTGTCAGCCCTATTTGTGCTCTTTCTCGTGGAGCCATTTCCCCCACTTGGAGGCGTTTGCTCCAGATTAGACCTCGTGCGGAGCCTGGTATCCGGTGGAGGATTGGTCTTGGGGATGTCTCTTTTTGGGATTATACTTGGTTGGGTGATGCCCCTTTGTCGAGCAGGTGTAATGTCAGAGGGGATCGGTGTGTGCGTGTTTTCAGCTTCCTTTTGGAGGGAGACTGGGATTTTGATCTCCTTTGCGCTGTCGTCACTCCCTCGGTGGCGGAGGAGATCGTTCAGATTCCTGTTTTGGTGGATGAGCCGGATGCGACTATCTGGATCCACAGCACCGATGGTGCCTTTTCTGTGAGATCTGCTTGGGAGCAGGTCAGACCGAGAGGATCGGTCTCGGATATCTTTAATCCCTGTTGGGGACGCTGGATGAGGCCCACCATGTCCTTCTTTCTGTGGAGGTTTTGGCATCGGTGGTTGCCTGTGGATGAGGTTCTCCAGCAGCGGGGTTTCTCCCTTGTGTCCAAATGCCAGTGCTGTGAGATGTCGGAGACATTCACTCACATTTTCATCGACGGTCCCATCGCCCGCTCTGTGTGGCATTTCTTTGGGGCTATCTTTAGAGTTCGCATCCCTGCCACTGAGAACTTTAGTTTGTTTCTCAGTGCTTGGAAAAGGGGTCGCGAGTGGTCTCCGGGGGGTAATGTGAGGGAATTCATTCCTTTTGTCGTGCTTTGGTTTCTCTGGACTGCACGCAATGATACTAAGCACCATCAATTACCCTACTCTGCGGAGAAGGTTAAGTTCCAAATTTTGTCTTATTTGAGACTTGCTCATTCCGCAACTGTTATCAAGCCCCGTCTTTGGCTGGGGGTTTTGCAGGCTGCGAGGAAGATGAGCATTTCGGTCGGCCTCCAACGGATTCACAAGACTGCGATCATCCGTTGGTTGAGGCCTCCACCTGAGTCCTTCAAGCTCAATGTGGATGGGAGCTCGAGAGGTAACCCGGGTGAGTCGTGTATGGGGGGGGGGGGGGTTGTCCGGGATTCTTCTCGTAGGGTCTTGGCGTTTTTTAGTGAGTTCATTGGTTTGGGGTCCAATGTCCGTGCAGAACTCTGGGCGATTTTGTAGCACCAAGAACTTCTAAAATTTGAAAATCATGCCTAAAATTATTTTCAGTATTTATATTTTAAATTTTTTGGAGTTAATTGTTTAAGTTTCAGTTAAAGTTAGCCTTGCTTGACTTATTTGAATTAAATGCCTTGAATTGTTTAGTTAGTAATTTTTATCCAGGCAGGCGACGACGGTGGGCTTCGGTGGTTTATTTTCAAGATTTTTAATTTTAAGATTTTAAGTTAGAGGTAAAAGAGGGGTTTTGGCCAAAAATGCAAATTTTGAATTTTTAGGGGTCAAAAAGCAATTTTATCATTTTCTTGGGTTATTTCCTAAATTTTCCATAAAATAGGATTTTATTAAATTTGGGTTAGTGGAATTTCAATTAAAATGTTGAGAGTTGAAATTTTAAATTTAGAAGTTTGAAAATAGCAAAAAAGTTTGAGGTAAAAAGTTTTAATAGTACAAGTAGTACTTTTGCTAGTACAAGTGAAATTTTAAAACACTACACACAATACACTACACTTTTAATTTACACTATCATTAAAACATTTCAATTAAAATCAAGACACAAACCCTAACTCCCAAACCCTAGCCCTAGCCGCCCACTTCTCCCCTCTCCCTTGAAGAAGCGTCCAACCCCTCCAGCCGCCGCCTGCCGCCGTCCCAGCCACCGGAGAAGCTCCCCTAGGTGCTTAGCTTGGTGTTTGGTTGAAGTTCCACTCTCATCTCCTCTTCTTGTTCGAAATTTGTTGGTAGATTGGTGAAGGCAAGTGTAACTATTTCTTTGAGCTAACATTCAAGCAATATCTACCCCCACCCTTAAGACTTCTTGCAATAATTTCGAAAATGCATGATGTTGTGATGTTAGGGTTTCGAATTTGGGCATTTAAGGGGCTGATTTTGCTAAATGTGTTATGGGGTTGAGTTTATGTGATTTAATGTTGAGTATATGTGCAATGACATGGATTTATATGGATGTTCTTGCCAAAATTCGAATTTTCAGAATGTATAAGGACCTAAATTTCGAAATTTTGCATGTGTAGGGGCTGAAATTTAATTGATGTTGAAGTATTTAATGGTCTTGCATTGGTCTTGATTGATTGTTCAACATCTTGGAGTTTTGATGGTTAATTCTTGATGTTCTTGATATGTGTTGTAAAAGTGTGGATTGAGTGTAGCCCAAGTATTTGGGAAAAGTCCTAAGAGAGGTTATTTGAGGTGTTTGGGTGTTTGGTGTGGAGATAAGTTGAGGAAAGTGGGCTAAGTGTTTGAATTGTTGGAATTGGAGGTGTGTGAGGTGCAGGGCAGTACTGTTCACGGGGCAGGGCAGGGCTGGTCTGAGGTCTGGGCAGTGTTTGGTCTGAACCAAATTAAAGTTCGTGTCGTTGTGGTCGCGTCGATATAAAATAGGCTCGATTCGGATAAGAATTGAGTGAGTTATGGATTTTTCAAAATTGGGTGTAAGTGCAGATTTTTCCTTTGAATAGGGGCTGTCCGATTTTTGTGTTTTGTAAATTTGCTCTTTTGATCTTTTGATGATACCACCTATTCCTTGCGATGATTTGGAGTGTTTGTTGAGTGTCGGTTCAAGCGGGATGGGTTTTGGATAAGGCATGACAAAGTTAAGGGATTTTCGGTTTACTTGCTCGAGTTAAGTCAAGTTTGAAGATTTTGTTGGGTAAGTTGTCTTCTTTGGACATAGGGGCAGCCACTCATCCACCTTAAACTCACATTTTCGAGTCGAGTCTCATGTGTTAAAGATTGCTTATTCGTGTGCATTTGACGTGTTCTTGAGTTTAATAAAGAAAAAGGAAGTTTACTTGTTTGCATGCCCTTTAATGTATGAGTTGAGTCTTTATAAATGAAAAGGGAAAAGAAAGCAAATATTTTTTGAATGAAGTGATCTGTTTGTGACAAGAGGGGTGTTGCTAGGCCGGGGGATGCCTCGGTCTACTCACCAAGAGGTTATAGAGGTTAGGCAAGGAGCAAGAGACATCTTGTTTACCCTTGCCACAGAGGGGCAATGTGGGATCGGGAGGCATCTCGGTCTCCTTGCCATAGAGGGGTTAAGTTCGTCGGGAGAAATCTCGTCGTCTTGCCGGCATAGTGCACTGCAGCCATGATCATGATCGAAACAGAGAGTCACAAATCAGGGATCGGATTTCTAAGAGGAAAAAGTAAAGAAAAGTTTAAAAGTTAAAGTTTCACAATTTTAGTTGACTCGTTTTGCATTGATGTCAGTCTTTCAGTTATGCATGAGTCTAAGTTGAATGTTATGAAAGTTAAAGTTTATCATAGTGTGAGTTCATTAATGCATGATTTCTATATCTTTCTAGTTTCATGCATATTACAGTTTAAGTTGAGTTTTTGCATCACGTATTTTAAACCCTTGTTATTATCCTAGTTATGCTTGTTGAGTCTTTAGACTCACTATGCTTGAATGTTTGCAGGTGAGGATTTTGTGGAGGAGACGGAGGGGCGTGATCTACTGGGATGAGGCCATCGGTAGTGCGAGGCCCAGTGACCGTTGCTTCCTTTTAGTTTATGTTTTTCCGCACAGTTATCGAATTTGTAATAATGAAGTATTATTTGAGATCTTGTAGTATTTATAGCCAGGATGTGCATTCCCTGTGCTACAGCTTATGTTTTGAAGTACGTTTTCCGCTTTTGCAAGTTTATGATTATCGTTGGAATTAATTTTAAATGCTTTAGTTTACTTTATGCTGTAACCGGGAGGTGGTTACTAGGATTGCATGTTTATGTTTAACGCACTTAAGTTTTGAAGTCAATTTTCTTTCCTTATTTAAATTGCTGTTTGAGTCTTGATGGCTTATTTGTTTTACAAATAGGTCATGGCAAAATTTTTAAAAATCCATAATTTTCCTTTATTTTAATTATAGTCTAGTAGCGAGTAGTTAGGGTCGTTTCAGTTGGTATCAGAGCACGGTCTTGGTTTGGGCTGAGCCTACTGCCGGTTGTTGATACTCAGGGGATCTAGCCTCAAAGTCTGTAAGATTTAAGTTTAATGTCTCTATCTGTTTAAGTTTTGATGTATTAGTTTCTTGAGTTATTGAGAAGTTTAAATTTGAAGTAAAAATATTTTCTAAGGCATGAAATTTGAATGTTGGATTTTCTCAATGCGTTTAGATGGCTCGTCGTCGTGATCCGCGTGCAGTTACGCCTCCACCGCCGCCGCCTTCATCGCCACCGCAGGTGGATTTAGGAGGACAGGTGCTAGCGGGATTGGCCCGCATTCTCGAGTGTCATGTGGATGCTCCTAGAGCTGGAGTGGGGACTGTTTATGAGCAGTTCCGGAAGATGAATCCGAAGGACTTCGCTGGCACCACTGATCCGTTGATAGCGGAGGGTTGGATCCGTTCTCTGGAGGTGATCTTTCGCTATATGCAGCTGGGAGATCCAGATAGAGTGAGGTGTGCTGTGTTTCTCCTCCAGGATGATGCCGCCCTCTGGTGGGAGGGAATGGAGAAGATTGTGGACCCAGCTACTCTACCTTGGACTGAGTTCAAGAAGTTGTTCTTTGAGAAGTATTTTACTGCTGATGTGAGAGGCCGTTTGAAGACGGAGTTTATGAGCTTGAGACAGGGAGACTTGTCGGTGGCACAGTTTGTGGTGAAGTTCGAGAGGGGCTGCCATTTCGTGCCTTTGATTGGAGATGATGAGAAAGAGAAGCTGGAGCACTTTCTTGTAGGGCTTCGACCTACCATCCGTAGGGATGTGCTGATGGCTGAGCCATCTGATTATGCTTCAGCACTGAGGCGTGCCTTGAGGTCCGAGCAGACGCTGAGAGATATTAGCGCGGAGGCGCATGGCAAGAGGCCCTTCCCTCATCAGGGCCACTCTCAGCAGCAGCAGCATGGCAAGAAGCCGTATCATGGACCCCCGAGACAGCAGGGACAGCAGGCACCGCAGGGACGTCAGGCCCAGAGACAGGTTCCTCCCAAGGCTGGGGAGAAGCCTATTTGTCAGTTTTGCCATCGTCCGCATTTTGGGAAGTGTTTGAAGGATGCTGGAGTTTGCTTCAAGTGCAAGAAGCCAGGACATATGTCTACCCATTGTCCAGAGCTGAGGAGGCCCGTGCAGGGCAGAGTGTTCGTGATGGAGGCCGAGCAGGCCGACCCAGACACTACTCTTCTCACAGGTAATATCTTAACTTTTGGGTTAGAGCAGTTAAAGATTTGTAGATGCATGTGACTCTAAGTCTTTGCTTGTTTGAGGTTTTCTCTAAGTATCTTGCTGTTTGTCTTAGGTCCTTTGACTGTTTAGCATGAATAGTATCTTGTTTGGGAATTGTTGAATTAGAATGAGCCTAAGTAGAACTCGTGGTTTTAACTTCAACCTTTTGTCGTTGTAACTACTGCTATGCAGGTAGGATTGTTGTGGCAGGCGTAGCCACGAGGGCCTTATTAGACTCCGGGGCTACCCATTCCTTTATATCGGAGTCTTTTGCCCTTGAGAGGGGCATTCAGAGCGAGGAATTGGAGGTTGGATTCTCAGTTACTATCCCCTCAGGAGAAGAGCTATCCACCATGAGCTTGGTGAGAGACCTTGTATTGCTTTTGCAGGGTCAGTCAGTGGTAGCAGACCTCATAGTGCTACCTTTGCCAGAGTTTGACCTGATTCTTGGGATGGATTGGATGACGAAGAATGCGGTGATGATAGATTTTCAGCAGAGGTCAGTACTAGTCAGGCCTGAGGGCGAGGAACCGTTTTGGTTTGAGGCTGCTAAGAGCTTGAGGAAGACTCGAGTCATTTCTACTTTGCAAGCTTAGAGGCTTGTACTTAGTGGGTGCGAGTCATTTCTAGCCAGTTTATCTTTGACAGAGCTGCCAGAGCGACCAGTTATTTCTGATGTGGCTATCGTCAGGGAGTTTGAGGATGTGTTCCCTAGCGATGTTGTGGGAATTTCGCCCGATAGAGAAGTGGAGTTCTCTATAGATTTGGTTCCCGGTACTGTGCCTATCTCCAAGGCACCGTACAGGTTGGCTCCTACCGAAATGAAGGAGTTAAAAGAGCAGATTCAAGAGTTGCTTGACAAGGGATTCATTCGCCCTAGTTTCTCCCCTTGGGGCGCACCAGTCCTCTTTGTTAAGAAGAAGGACGGTAGTCTAAGACTGTGCATAGACTACCGAGGTTTGAACGGAGTGACTGTGAAGAACAAGTACCCATTACCTAGGATCGAGGACCTCTTCGATCAATTTCAAGGAGCATCCGTTTTTTCGAAGATTGATCTTCGTTCAGGTTATCACCAGTTGAAGGTGAAGGAGTCAGATGTGGCGAAGACAGCTTTTAGGACTCGTTACGGTCATTACGAGTTCCTTGTGATGCCGTTTGGGATGACGAACGCGCCCGCGGTTTTCATGGATCTTATGAACCGCGTGTTTCAGCCTTACTTGGACCGCTTTGTCATTGTTTTCATCGATGACATCCACATTTATTCGAAGGATAGAGTGGAGCATGAACAGCATTTGAGGACCGTTCTTGAGGTGCTTCGAGAGCACAAGTTGTTGGCCAAGTTTGATAAGTGTGAATTCTGGTTGGAGAAAGTTGCTTTCTTGGGTCATATTATTTCTAAGAGCGGTGTGGAAGTAGACCCTTCAAAGGTTCAAGCAGTGAAGGAGTGGTCTATACCGAGGAGCGCTTCTGAGATTCGCAGTTTTCTTGGATTAGCCGGTTATTACCGAAAATTTATCAAGGGTTTTTCCTCCATTGTTGTGCCTATGACAGCATTGACTAAGAAGAAAGCCAAGTTTGTTTGGAGTGCCGAGTGTCAAAGGAGCTTTGATACTTTGAAGGAAGCTCTTACGACAGCGCCAGTGTTGACCATGCCATCCGGGCAAGGTGATTTTGTGGTGTATATTGATGCTTCCAAGTTGGGATTGGGAGCAGTTCTGATGCAGCGAGACAGAGTTATTGCCTATGCTTCTAGGCAATTGAAGGAGCACGAGAAGAACTACCCTACTCATGACTTAGAGTTGGCAGCGGTAGTGTTTGCTCTTAAGATTTGGAGACACTATCTCTATGGAGAGAAGAGTCAGATCTTCACAGACCACAAAAGCCTCAAGTACTTCTTCACCCAGAAGGAGTTGAATATGAGGCAGCGTAGGTGGTTAGAGTTGGTGAAAGACTATGACTGCGATATTAGCTACCACCCGGGTAAAGCTAACGTGGTTGCAGATGCTTTGAGCAGGAAGACCGCAGTGCTTACCTCCTTGTCAGTAGCTAGACCGTTGCAGGTTGAGATTCAGAAGTACGGTCTTGAGTTTTATGCGAGTGGTAGAGCTCCCAGTTTGTCTTCCCTAAGTGTGCAGACTACACTTTTTGACCGTATCCGTGCAGCGCAGTCAGTTGATGAGCAGATCAGGAAGTGGAGACAGAGAGATGAGGAGAAAGGCAGCGGTTTGTATGCTGTGGTAGATGGGATTGTGAGGTACAGAGGTAGATTTTGGGTTCCCGCAGGTGATTCTCTGCGAGTTACTATCATGGCAGAGGCACATACGTCGCCGTACTCAATCCACCCTGGTAGTACGAAGATGTATCGGGATCTTCAGCAGCTTTATTGGTGGCCAGGCATGAAAAGTGACATTGCCCGATTCGTGTCAGAATGCCTGACATGCCAGCAGGTCAAGGCGGAGCATCAGAGACCGGCTTGATTGCTTAAGCCTCTCCCTATTCCTGAGTGGAAATGGGAGAATATCACCATGGACTTTGTTGTGGATTTCCGAAGACAGTGAGAGGTTCAAATGCTATTTGGGTTATTGTAGACCGTCTCACTAAGTCGGCTCACTTTTTACCGGTGAAGATGACTTTCACGATGACTCAGTTCACGGAGTTGTATATCCGGGAGATAGTCAGACTACATGGTATTCCAGTCTCCATAGTGTCTGATAGAGATCCACGGTTTACTTCGTCTTTTTGGAAGAGTCTTCATTCCGCTATGGGTACGAAGCTACTTTTTAGCACCGCCTTTCACCCGCAGACTGATGGCCAGTCAGAGAGGGTGATTCAGATTTTGGAGGATCTTTTGAGGGCATGTGCTATTGATTTTCAAGGTAGTTGGGAGTCGAGACTACCACTAGTGGAATTCGCGTATAATAACAGTTTTCAGTCCACTATTGGCATGGCTCCCTACGAGGCACTATATGGGAGGAAGTGTAGATCTCCAGTGTTGTGGGATGAGATAGGTGAGAGATCAGACTTTGGTCCGGAGATTGTTCAGTTGACCACCGAGGTAGTGGCTAAGATCCGTGATAGGATGAGGACTGCCCAGAGTAGGCAGAAGAGTTATGCTGATCACCGGAGGAGAGACTTGGAGTTCTCGGTGGGTGATCATGTATTCATCCGTGTAGCGCCGCTGAAGGGAGTTTTGAGGTTTGGGAAGAAAGGAAAGTTGGCACCGAGGTTTATAGGACCCTTCGAGATTTTGGATAGGGTAGGGGCACTGGCTTATAGAGTGGCCCTGCCGCCTAACCTTGATAAGATCCATAGTGTCTTCCATGTGTCGATGTTGAGGAAGTACATCTCGAACCCATCCCATGTGCTTAGTTCGGAACCGCTTCAGCTATCTCCTCACTTGTCCTATGAGGAGACGCCCATCCGGATTTTGGATAGACAGGAGAAAAGACTCCGTAACAAGTCAATTCCAATGATCAAGGTGAGATGGCAGAACCATTCGGATGAAGAGGCCACTTGGGAAGCAGAAGCAGATTTCAGAGATCGTTATCCGGAGCTTTTTGGTAAGTTTTAATTTCGAGGACGAAATTTCTTATTAGGGAGGGAGGAATTGTAGCACCAAGAACTTCTAAAATTTGAAAATCATGCCTAAAATTATTTTCAGTATTTATATTTTAAATTTCTTGGAGTTAATTGTTTAAGTTTCAGTTAAAGTTAGCCTTGCTTGACTTATTTGAATTAAATGCCTTGAACTGTTTAGTTAGTAATTTTTATCCAGGCAGGCGACGACGGTGGGCTTCGGTGGTTTATTTTCAAGATTTTTAATTTTAAGATTTTAAGTTAGAGGTAAAAGAGGGGTTTTGGCCAAAAATGCAAATTTTGAATTTTTAGGGGTCAAAAAGCTATTTTATCATTTTCTTGGGTTATTTCCTAAATTTTCCATAAAATAGGATTTTATTTAATCCGGGTTAGTGGAATTTCAATTAAAATGTTGAGAGTTGAAATTTTAAATTTAGAAGTTTGAAAATAGCAAAAAAGTTTGAGGTAAAAAGTTTTAATAGTACAAGTAGTACTTTTGCTAGTACAAGTGAAATTTTAAAACACTACACACAATACACTACACTTTTAATTTACACTATCATTAAAACATTTCAATTAAAATCAAGACACAAACCCTAACTCCCAAACCCTAGCCCTAGCCGCCCACTTCTCCCCTCTCCCTTGAAGAAGCCGTCCAACCCCTCCAGCCGCCGCCTGCCGCCGTCCCAACCACCGGAGAAGCTCCCCTAGGTGCTTAGCTTGGTGTTTGGTTGAAGTTCCACTCTCATCTCCTCTTCTTGTTCGAAATTTGTTGGTAGATTGGTGAAGGCAAGTGTAACTATTTCTTTGGGCTAACATTCAAGCAATATCTACCCCCACCCTTAAGACTTCTTGCAATAATTTCGAAAATGCATGATGTTGTGATGTTAGAGTTTCGAATTTGGGCATTTAAGGGGCTGATTTTGCTAAATGTGTTATGGGGTTGAGTTTATGTGATTTAATGTTGAGTATATGTGCAATGACATGGATTTATATGGATGTTCTTGCCAAAATTCGAATTTTCAGAATGTATAAGGACCTAAATTTCGAAATTTTGCATGTGTAGGGGCTGAAATTTAATTGATGTTGAAGTATTTAATGGTCTTGCATTGGTCTTGATTGATTGTTCAACATCTTGGAGTTTTGATGGTTAATTCTTGATGTTCTTGATATGTGTTGTGAAAGTGTGGATTGAGTGTAGCCCAAGTGTTTGGGAAAAGTCCTAAGAGAGGTTATTTGAGGTGTTTGGGTGTTTGGTGTGGAGATAAGTTGAGGAAAGTGGGCTAAGTGTTTGAATTGTTGGAATTGGAGGTGTGTGAGGTGCAGGGCAGTACTGTTCACGGGGCAGGGCAGGGCTGGTCTGAGGTCTGGGCAGTGTTTGGTCTGAACCATAGTAAAGTTCGTGTCGTTGTGGTCGCGTCGATATAAAATAGGCTCGATTCGGATAAGAATTGAGTGAGTTATGGATTTTTCAAAATTGGGTGTAAGTGCAGATTTTTCCTTTGAATAGGGGCTGTCCGATTTTTGTGTTTTGTAAATTTGCTCTTTTGATCTTTTGATGATACCACCTATTCCTTGGGAAGATTTGGAGTGTTTGTTGAGTGTCGGTTCAAGCGGGACGGGTTTTGGATAAGGCATGACAAAGTTAAGGACTTTTCGGTTTACTTGCTCGAGTTAAGTCAAGTTTGAAGATTTTGTTGGGTAAGTTGTCTTCTTTGGACTTAGGGGCAGCCACTCATCCACCTTAAACTCACATTTTTGAGTCGAGTCTCATGTCTTAAAGAATACTTATTCGTGTGCATTTGACGTGTTCTTGAGTTTAATAAAGAAAAAGGAAGTTTACTTGTTTGCATGCCCTTTAATGTATGAGTTGAGTCTTTATAAATGAAAAGGGAAAAGAAAGCAAATATTTTTTGAATGAAGTGATCTGTTTGTGACAAGAGGGGTGTTGCTAGGCCGGGGGATGCCTCGGTCTACTCACCAAGAGGTTATAGAGGTTAGGCAAGGAGCAAGAGACATCTTGTTTACCCTTGCCACAGAGGGGCAATGTGGGATCGGGAGGCATCTCGGTCTCCTTGCCATAGAGGGGTTAAGTTCGTCGGGAGAAATCTCGTCGTCTTGCCGGCATAGTGCACTGCAGCCATGATCATGATCGAAATAGAGGGTCACAAATCAGGGATCGGATTTCTAAGAGGAAAAAGTAAAGAAAAGTTTAAAAGTTAAAGTTTCACAACTTTAGTTGACTCGTTTTGCATTGATGTCAGTCTTTCAGTTATGCATGAGTCTAAGTTGAATGTTATGAAAGTTAAAGTTTATCATAGTGTGAGTTCATTAATGCATGATTTCTATATCTTTCTAGTTTCATGCATATTACAGTTTAAGTTGAGTTTTTGCATCACGCATTTTAAACCCTTGTTATTATCCTAGTTATGCTTGTTGAGTCTTTAGACTCACTATGCTTGAATGTTTGCAGGTGAGGATTTTGTGGAGGAGACGGAGGGGCGTGATCTACTGGGATGAGGCCATCGGTAGTGCGAGGCCCAGTGACCGTTGCTTCCTTTTAGTTTATGTTTTTCCGCACAGTTATCGAATTTGTAATAATGAAGTATTATTTGAGATCTTGTAGTATTTATAGCCAGGATGTGCATTCCCTGTGCTATAGCTTATGTTTTGAAGTACGTTTTTCGCTTTTGCAAGTTTATGATTATCGTTGGAATTAATTTTAAATGCTTTAGTTTACTTTATGCTGTAACCGGGAGGTGGTTACTAGGATTGCATGTTTATGTTTAACGCACTTAAGTTTTGAAGTCAATTTTCTTTCCTTATTTAAATTGTTGTTTGAGTCTTGATGGCTTATTTGTTTTACAAATAGGTCATGGCAAAATTTTTAAAAATCCGTAATTTTCCTTAATTTTAATTATAGTCTAGTAGCGAGTTGTTAGGGTCGTTTCAGATTTGGAGGGGTATTCTTCTCTGTTCTGACCTTAGCCTTTTTCCCCTTTGGATTGAGACTGATTCCCAGATTGCCATTCAGATTCTTAGATCTCGGAGGTGCCGATGGGATTTGGACCATATTGTTTCGAGGACGCGTGTTTTGGTGCGGAATAAGCCGGTTCATTTCTCACATATCTATCGGGAAGGGAATTCGGTTGCGGATGCGTTGGCGAGGCAGGCTCATGATCATAGGCAGTGTTTGTTGGAGATTGGTGTTCCTTTAACCACTCCCATCGCTGCAATGACCCGTTCTGACTCTTCCGGGCTTCCTTACCTTAGATCTAGGTTTTCTTAGAGCCTCACGCTCGCTTATAGCCATTTCTCTTGGGCTTTCCTTTTCTTTGTTTGCTCTCCCTTTTGGTCTAGGTCATCCTAGATTTAGATATATGTAGCTATTTATTTTTATTTGCAGGTACAGCTCTCCGGCCCTTTTCCGGAGTTTTTGGAGTTAGTCTGTTCCCCTATCGCTTGCTTTGCTTCTTCAGGGTGATGGATCACCAGGCGTTCACTGTGCTTCTCCTTACCTGGTTCTTGCTGTTGTTTGGATGTTTTGTGGGCGGTCTCTCGTGCCCCTCGCTTTTTGGACTTCCAGTCTTCTTGGGAGTTAGGTTATGGCTTGAGTTTCCTTCGCCATTTTCCTGTTCTTTTGCTCTGGACCTGCTGGTTTGCGGTCGCTCCTCTTTTTCCTCGCGGCCTATGTATAGTGACTTCCCAGCTGATCATGACTTTTGGACATATTTCTTGCATAGCTTTGATCTGTTGTTCAGCTCTGGATTGTGCCAGCCTCTTTTCGCGCTTTAGTGTCGGATTTGATTTTGCTGGCCTGGAGTTGTGGATCTCCTCTAGGTTTTACTGCACAGGTTGATACCAGCAACTCTTCGCGCCTCAGTGTCCGTTTTTGATTTTGCTGGGCCGAGCTGTGGTTCTCTTCTAGCTTTTGCTGCCCAGGATGACTGCTGACGTTGACTTAGTTAGCTATCTTTGATATTATTTGTTTATACTTATTTCCTAGGGATGCTTTGGTTGTATATTTTTTGATATCCTAGCTGTTCTGATGTTCGTATTACCTTTGTATAGCCTTTTGGGGAGGTCTTGGCCTAGTCCCCCTCCTCCTTTAGGTTTTATTTGTATCGCTTTTTTATGTTTATATACAGGTAGGGGTCTGCCTAACCCCCCCGCTTCCGGCGGTGTTTTTTTTTTTTTAAAAAAAAAAAAACCCTAAACCCTAAACCCTAAACCCTAAACCCTAAACCCTAAACCCCTAACCCCTAAAACCTAAACCCTATTGATATTTTGCTGCTGATATTTTGCTGATTTGGAGGGCTTTTAGTGTCTCTTTCGCTAGAGGTTGTATTTTTTTGTTATCACTGGTATAGTTTCTAGGGATGTTCTGTATTTTTTTATCTCTTGGTACCCTAGCTGTTTTGATGTTCTTACTGTAAGAGTGGGTGCCCAGTGAGCCAACTGTGTGGCTATGGGTTTTGTTGACTCTTTGTATAAACAATCTTTTGTTTAATATTATTTACACTTTTATGGCAATGACTTTATATTACTTCATATTGTTATATTGTGATATACTATTGTTGTTTTGATAAAGACCTTGAATATACTATAGTGTATGTAAGATGTGGTAGAACATGGAGATGTCTATCATGAAATACATCTTATAGTCACTGTATATTCTAAAACTGTTCCTAGTCGATTGAGCCGTCCGATAATAAGGATAAGGATCGCTCGAGTTTGAGACTAGCATTTGCGATGCGGAGTACCACGTTTCATTGGTAGGGAACATGGAGATGTTCGAAGCATGCAAATGGATATTCATAGGATGAATAGTCGAACTACCCTATCCGGACTTTCCAAGTGGTTATCACTTATCGAGTGGATAAAGTCCGCGGTTTTGGTTGTACACCATTAGTCCTTACGACTTGAAACATCATGGAGACTCTATATGCTAGTACTGTGCTTTGACTCGTTTACCGACTCTGAGGGGGTCATCAGGTGTCGAGATTGGGTACAGTTACGACACATATAGGAGTCAATGCATTGTTGTCAAGGATTCACCACATACTTGCGAGTGTGGATATCCTATGCGATCTGAGGAGATATTAGTGTGACAAATCTCTGGCCAGAGTACTTGATGTGATTTAAGAAATGGTTTCTTAGTAGCACATGCGATGTCACTAATTTGATCTTCAAGATGTATTGCATAGTTATCGAATCTTGAGCGACTCTCGATATACCAATGGTTGTTGATTCGATCGGGATATATGGATGAAGGGACCGTACTGTACGTTAACCAAAATCTACTGGTTCTTGTAGGCACTATCAGTGATACCTAGGGAATCATGGGGCGATGTTGCTAGGCGCTTTACCATGATTCGTTGGGCAAGTCGGAAAGTGTTGTTCCGAGTCACAAGGAGTTGTGAGCCCACGGCTAGCTGTATCCCTGAACCATTAAGGGTCACACAGTGTAATGGAGTTTTAATCCCCGTTGAGATAGTTAAATTTAAAGAGTTAAATTTAATGAACTAAGGAGTTGGACTTCTTAAATAAGAGTAAGGGAGTAGGATTTCCTAAAATGACATAGGGATGGACATTTTTGGAAACCACTGAATTCGGATTCAGGAAAATTTATTTTGACTTTAAAACGTGCAGAAATGGTTTCTGTGCACATTGGTGAAATCGTTTCATCAATCGGAGTCACGATGAATTTTATATTAATTTCTGAACGAGCGGGCTTTGCTTGTCGGGCCCCAGCTTATGACTAATGGGCCCTAAGGTGTTAGTGGCCTGCATTATAAATAAGTTATTTCAGTACAGAAATTACACAGAATAGGTCATTATTTTGAGAGCAATTTTCGAAAACCCTACCCTCTCTCTCAAACATATTTCGGCCGCCCCCCTTCACTCTGCCCGAGAAATTCCGGTCTGTGATTTTGAATTGCAGTCAGGAATAACGAATCAAATTCGTGTATTCTCTTCGCAGAAAACTTCTGATAGATTTTCTAGTGCAATCTATCAGAGGGATTAAACCTCTGTTCGTGGACCTGATTGAAGGCGTTCATCGGTTCCAGGGAGAGACAACAAGAGCAGAATTGTTCTGTTGGTGTCCATTAATCTCGTTGCGAGATTTGAGGTAAAATTTATTTAATTGTTATTTAAATTTTACACACACAATAATTCAATCGTTGTATGGTTGATACCCACACCATGGAATCGTTCCATAGAAAAATTTTAAACTTCCGCTGCACCGGGTATCAATCGTAATTGGTCTGGGAACTCGCCAGTTTTCCAACAGTGGTATCAGAGCCAGGTTGCTCAGATCAATCGATTGAATTAATCAATTGTACAAAATTTTTGAGTCTCGGTTTTTGAAACAAAATAAATATTTTTAATAAAATTTTTTTTTTTTTCGGGGGGCGAAACCCGGGCAGCGATTGGATCGCTGCCCGGAGGGGGCAGCGATGGTCGCTGCCCCCAGGGGCGGCGCACGGCGCCGCCCAAAGGGGGCGCACGGCGCTGCCCAGGGCGGCGCACAGCGCCGCCCAGGGGCGGCGCTCGGCGCCGCCCAGCGGCGGCGCCAGGCGCCGCCAGGGCAGCAAACGTTGCTGCCCTAAGGGGGCAGCCGGGCTGCCCCGGCCCGCGCCCCGGGTGCGGGCCAACCCGGGAGTGTCCCGGGTGGCCCGCGGGAAAAATTAATATTTTATTAAAAATTAATTTTAATATGTTAAAATTTTATTTTTGGTCCGGTCAAAAATTGTTTTTGATTGGTTCACGAGATTTCGGATCGAATTGTTCGAGTCCGTAAATTTTAAAATTGATTTTGGATAAATTTGAATTTTTGGAAAATTTTAATATTTTATCCGTAAATTGAATTTTGAAATCAATTATTTTGGTACAATTGATGATAAGATATGATCTTATGAAATATTAAGTAAAATATGATTTTATTTGTAAAATTGGATTTTATAGATAAAATATGATTTTATTTGATATGGAGATAAAATATGATTTTATATGTGAAATGTGATTTTATATATAAAATATGATTTTATCTTGTTTAAATTTGAATTGCCACAGCATGTTATCCAATAAATTAATTTTGAATTAAATGTTATTGGATAAGGATGATCGATTGCCATGACCAATTTTGTAGGTGTATGTTAGGAATTTACATTTTGTCTTTATTGTTGTTGGTTTTATTAATGGGCCTGGTTTATGGCCCGATATGAATGTCATATGTAATAAAAGTGGGCTTGGTTTATAGCCCGTTCCCACCCCCTAAAAATGTATCCCCTACTTGTCATTGTTATTTATTGTAAATACATTAGATTTAGTGGGAGATCAAGATTTGAAGATGGTGGGCCCAGCAGACAATGAAGACTGAAGAAATGTAAATTGGAAGCATATGTAATAGGATTGCATTTGCATACTGCATATTACCTAGGATTGGACTAAGACCCGTGATTGGCAACCACGGGTCAATTAGAAATGGAATCGATCATCCTATATAATATGTGATATTATGATTGTATGCATGTTTAGACATAAATTGCGTGAATCCGGCAATGCATGCAATAAATTAAATATGATGAGACAAATATTTTTATAAATAAAATCCCTCATTTTAAATATGATTTAAAATTTATATCAAGATAAATAAAGGAAATTTAAATATTGTTTAAATGTTCCTACCTTCCATCAACGGTCAATGTATGCGATGCTACCCGCGGATACGGTCCGGCTCATATTATTGGGGGGGCCCGTCCGTCGGAAAGCTGTACATTGGATCGACAAATGTTGTAAGTTGGGTGGAACTCCCATGGGATCGGCTCATATTATTGGGGGATCCACATGGCGACCGTCCATCACAACTTAATATTGATGGGTCATCTTGACATGTCACTTTAAACGGCGTCATATTATTGGGCCCTTATTGGACATGAGGTAAATACATGGGGGTTGCTTTGGAAGCAATTGGGCTCTACCTTTTGAGAATTATGGTTGGCTGATATTATTCGGGACCATAAGTTTGTCAATTGGACTCCATGTTCTCACTAAGGAAAAGTTTCCCGTTTTCACTAGAGGGTGGTGAAATCGTTAAAATAGTGGGAGTGAAATTCATAAAATTAAATTCGCCTATTTTATGTCTTAGTAAATTGTTAAACAATCATTGATATATGTCTGTTTTCCTTTTCAGTATTTCATACAATGAATTCGCGAAATCCTTTATTCTCGATCCTCGAACAAAACAAGCTGACTGGCGCCAACTATACGGAATGGTTCCGGAAGTTGAAGATTGTCTTAACTTCGGAGAAAATGCTCTACGTGTTAGAGAAAGCACCTCCGAAGGAAGCACCAGCTGACATAAGTCCGGAGGAATTGGCCAAACTTGATGCATGGTGTGACCATGACATCAAGACCAAATGCTATATGCAAGCCTCGATGTCTGATGAACTCCAGAGGCGATTTGAGGACACGGTGAATGCTGCTGACATTCACACGCAACTCAAGGAACTTTTTGGGGCTCAGTCGAGGGCTGAAAGGTTCTCTACTGTTAAGGAGTTGATGACGTGCCGCATGCGTGAAGGGACTTCGGTCCGTGATCATGGGGTACGAGTGATTTGGCTCATACAGAAGATAGCGACCCTTGATTTGGTGTTGGAGCATGAACTCAATGTGGACTTGCTGCTTCTATCTCTTCCTTCTTCATTTGATGGATTCGTGATAAATTTTAATATGAACAAGATAGAGGCCACCCTTGAAGAGATGGTCAATATGCTCGTTACATATGAATCCACACTTAAGAAGGATAAGCCAGCTTTCTTGGTGGGCTCCTCATCTTCTGCTAAGAAGGGGCCAAGTATGAAGGGCAAGAAACGTTCTGCCCCACCCAAGAAAGTGGAACCCGAGAAGAAGCAAAAGACAAAGGCTTCAAACGATGGAAAATCCAAGGATGTTTGCCATTACTGCAAGAAGCCGGGTCATTGGAAGCGCAACTGCAAGGAGTATCTTGAGCAGTTGGGAACTGCAAAGGGTATGTTCTATATCGAAATAAACATGTCACTTAATACAACTTCTTGGGTATTGGATACCGGATGTGGATCTCACATTTGCAATGATTTGCAGGTGATGACAAGAAGTCGCAGGCTTAGAATGGGTGAGACCCAGCTGAGGCTCGGGAATGGTTCCAGAGTTGAAGCTACGGCCATTGGAGATGTTTGTTTGATTTTGCAGAATGGTTTTAAATTATTGTTGAGAGATGTTTTATTTGTGCCAGATTTAATTAAAAACATTATTTCTATTTCTATGCTTGATAGAGATGGTTATTCTTGTAATTTTGTGAATGGGATTTGCAATATTTACAAGAATGAATGTTTAATTGGAAATGGACAACTTGAAAACGATCTATACAGTTTAAAACTAAAAGACGTTCCAGTAAATTGTATTGACAAACCGGCTACAACAAACAAAAGAAAAATCGATAGTCAAAACCCGGCAAACCTTTGGCACGCTAGACTAGGTCATATTTCCTCAAGGAGGATGAACAAGCTAGTGGGAGAGGGCATGTTTGATATGTCTGATATTAACTCTCTACCTACTTGTGAATCCTGCCTAAAAGGGAAAATGACTAAATCTCCTTATAAGGGGAAGCCTGAACGTAGTCAAAATCTGTTGGATTTGATCCATACAGATGTTTGTGGTCCATTTAGAGTAGGGACTCAACATGGCCACACCTACTTCATTACCTTTACTGATGATTATTCTAGGTATGGGTATTTATATTTAATGAAATATAAGTCTGAAGCATTTGAAAAGTTCAAAGAATTCAAGGCTGAAGTAGAAAACAAGCTAGGTAAAAGTATTAAAGCACTTCGATCGGATCGAGGTGGAGAATACTTGAGTACCGAGTTTTTGGACTATCTAAAAGAGAATGGGATTCTCTCTCAGTGGACTCCTCCTATGACACCACAGCTTAATGGTGTATCGGAGCGTCGTAATCGAACTTTGTTGGACATGGTTCGATCTATGATGAGCTTCACTGAGCTTCCACCTTCGTTTTGGGGCTATGCGCTTGAAACGGCGGTATTGTTGTTGAACAACGTCCACACTAAAGCAGTGGACAAAACACCATACGAGTTATGGAATGGCAAAGCTCCTAAGTATTCGTACTTGAGGATTTGGGGATGTCCTGCTTACGTGAAGCGGACAGTGGGAGATAAGTTGGATAGTCGATCCAGCTTGTGTTATTTTGTGGGGTATCCGAAGAATTCAATCGGATATTATTTCTATTATCCTGCTGAAACAAAGGTGTTTGTTTCACGGAATGCCACCTTCTTGGAGAAGGAATTCTTATTGGATAAGAAAGGCGAGATGATGGAACTCGAAGAAGTTCGAGAAGAACCCGAAATACAAAATAACGATCCCACACCTCAGGAACCATTGCTGGACACGCCTGCACCTAGAAGATCCGAGAGGACTTCTAGACCTCCAGTTCGATATGGTCTTCTTCTTGAAGAGGGTCAAGATGAACCCAACATTGGATGTGATCCAAGAAGCTTCAAGGAAGCAATTTCTGATGCGGATTCGAATTTATGGCTTGAAGCTATGCAGTCTGAATTGGATTCGATGCATACTAACCAAGTCTGGTCTTTAGTGGATCCTCCCGATGGAATTGTTCCGATAGGGTGCAAATGGATCTACAAAAGAAAGCTTGGGCCTGATGGTAAGGTATTGACCTACAAGGCGCGATTGGTGGCGAAAGGTTATACTCAAAGGCAAGGAGTTGACTATGATGAAACCTTTTCACCAGTTGCTATGTTCAAGTCCATAAGAATCCTTATTGCCATAGCTGCATGGTATGACTATGAGATATGGCAAATGGATGTGAAGACTGCTTTTCTTAATGGAGACATTAAGGAAGAAATCTATATGAAGCAGCCAGAGGGGTTCACATCCATGGGAAGCGAGCATAAGGTATGCAAGCTTCAGAGATCAATTTATGGTCTAAAACAAGCATCAAGAAGTTGGAACCAGAAATTTGATGAAACAATAAAAGATTTTGGTTTCATCAAGAACCCGGAGGAACCTTGCGTGTACAAGAAAGTAGTTAAGGATGCGGTGACATTCTTAGTACTTTATGTTGATGACATCCTACTCATTGGGAATGATGTAGGGATGTTGCAGTCAACAAAGATATGGTTATCAGGTAGATTTTCGATGAAGGATTTGGGTGAGGCATCCTACATTCTTGGGATACAGATCTATAGGGATAGATCTAAGAGAATGATAGGACTCACTCAATCAACCTACATCGATACCATATTGAAACGGTTTTCAATGGATGGGTCCAAGAGAGGACATCTACCCATGTGTCATGGAGTTTCTCTATCCAAGTCCATGTGTCCCAAGACTGATGCAGAGATAGAGAATATGACACATGTACCATATGCGTCAGCTATAGGTAGTATCATGTATGGGATGATATCTACCAGACCGGATGTAGCATTTGCTCTGAGTGTCACGAGCAGATATCAGTCTAATCCTGGTCAGATGCATTGGAAAGCCGTGAAGGACATTCTTAAGTACTTGCGAAGGACTAAGAATATGTTCATGGTTTATGGAGGACGAGAACTCAAACTGGAAGGCTATACCGACTCTAGCTTCCAAAGTGATGTGGATGACTCGAAGTCAACCTCTGGATTTGTGTTCATGCTCAATGGTGGTGCTGTCTCTTGGAAGAGTTCCAAGCAGGACACCACAGCGGATTCCACCACTGAGGCTGAATACATTGCAGCATCAGCTGCTGCTAAAGAGGCCGTTTGGATGAGGAATTTCGTCCAAGAGTTGGGCGTCATTCCTGAATTTGTTGGTCCAGTCCCGGTGTACTGCGACAACACGGGTGCCGTTGCTCAAGCAAAGGAACCGAGGTCTCATCAAAGATCCAAACACGTACTGAGGAAATACCACATAATCCGGGAGATTGTGGAAAGAGGAGACATCAGTGTCGAACGAGTGGCCTCTGCAGACAATATCGCTGATCCACTTACTAAGCCTTTGCC
Organism: Henckelia pumila; assembly: GCF_033568475.1. Lineage (NCBI taxonomy): Eukaryota > Viridiplantae > Streptophyta > Magnoliopsida > Lamiales > Gesneriaceae > Henckelia > Henckelia pumila. The sequence goes on from NC_133122.1 coordinate 808,452, forward strand.
AGGACCATTGTTTGACAAACATCGCGAAGCAATGGGTCTACGTAGTATGACTAGTTGGCTATAGGGCAAGTGGGAGATTGTAAGAGTGGGTGCCCAGTGAGCCAACTGTGTGGCTATGGGTTTTGTTGACTCTTTGTATAAACAATCTTTTGTTTAATATTATTTACACTTTTATGGCAATGACTTTATATTACTTCATATTGTTATATTGTGATATACTATTGTTGTTTTGATAAAGACCTTGAATATACTATAGTGTATGTAAGATGTGGTAGAACATGGAGATGTCTATCATGAAATACATCTTATAGTCACTGTATATTCTAAAACTGTTCCTAGTCGATTGAGCCGTCCGATAATAAGGATAAGGATCGCTCGAGTTTGAGACTAGCATTTGCGATGCGGAGTACCACGTTTCATTGGTAGGGAACATGGAGATGTTCGAAGCATGCAAATGGATATTCATAGGATGAATAGTCGAACTACCCTATCCGGACTTTCCAAGTGGTTATCACTTATCGAGTGGATAAAGTCCGCGGTTTTGGTTGTACACCATTAGTCCTTACGACTTGAAACATCATGGAGACTCTATATGCTAGTACTGTGCTTTGACTCGTTTACCGACTCTGAGGGGGTCATCAGGTGTCGAGATTGGGTACAGTTACGACACATATAGGAGTCAATGCATTGTTGTCAAGGATTCACCACATACTTGCGAGTGTGGATATCCTATGCGATCTGAGGAGATATTAGTGTGACAAATCTCTGGCCAGAGTACTTGATGTGATTTAAGAAATGGTTTCTTAGTAGCACATGCGATGTCACTAATTTGATCTTCAAGATGTATTGCATAGTTATCGAATCTTGAGCGACTCTCGATATACCAATGGTTGTTGATTCGATCGGGATATATGGATGAAGGGACCGTACTGTACATTAACCAAAATCTACTGGTTCTTGTAGGCACTATCAGTGATACCTAGGGAATCATGGGGCGATGTTGCTAGGCGCTTTACCATGATTCGTTGGGCAAGTCGGAAAGTGTTGTTCCGAGTCACAAGGAGTTGTGAGCCCACGGCTAGCTGTATCCCTGAACCATTGAGGGTCACACAGTGTAATGGAGTTTTAATCCCCGTTGAGATAGTTAAATTTAAAGAGTTAAATTTAATGAACTAAGGAGTTGGACTTCTTAAATAAGAGTAAGGGAGTAGGATTTCCTAAAATGACATAGGGATGGACATTTTTGGAAACCACTGAATTCGGATTCAGGAAAATTTATTTTGACTTTAAAACGTGCAGAAATGGTTTCTGTGCACATTGGTGAAATCGTTTCATCAATCGGAGTCACGATGAATTTTATATTAATTTCTGAACGAGCGGGCTTTGCTTGTCGGGCCCCAGCTTATGACTAATGGGCCCTAAGGTGTTAGTGGCCTGCATTATAAATAAGTTATTTCAGTACAGAAATTACACAGAATAGGTCATTATTTTGAGAGCAATTTTCGAAAACCCTACCCTCTCTCTCAAACATATTTCGGCCGCCCCCCTTCACTCTGCCCGAGAAATTCCGGTCTGTGATTTTGAATTGCAGTCAGGAATAACGAATCAAATTCGTGTATTCTCTTCGCAGAAAACTTCTGATAGATTTTCTAGTGCAATCTATCAGAGGGATTAAACCTCTGTTCGTGGACCTGATTGAAGGCGTTCATCGGTTCCAGGGAGAGACAACAAGAGCAGAATTGTTCTGTTGGTGTCCATTAATCTCGTTGCGAGATTTGAGGTAAAATTTATTTAATTGTTATTTAAATTTTACACACACAATAATTCAATCGTTGTATGGTTGATACCCACACCATGGAATCGTTCCATAGAAAAATTTTAAACTTCCGCTGCACCGGGTATCAATCGTAATTGGTCTGGGAACTCGCCAGTTTTCCAACACTTACTTGCTTTGTATAGCCTTTTGAGGAGGTCTTGGTCTAGTCCCTCTCCTCCTTTAGATTTCCTTGTATTTTCTTTTTATGTCTGTATACTGGTAGGGGTCTGCCTAACCCCCCCGCTTCCGGCGGTGTTTCCCAAAAAAAAAAAAAAAAACCCAAAACCCTAAACCCTAAACCCTAAACCCCTAAACCCTAAAATGGTCGGCTTGTGCTCTTACTTGGAAGTGGTCTCAGTCAACACTCTAAGCGAAGAAAGATTGAAAGGCATGGAAATGGGATTGTGGCACTCCACTCGCCGCTAATGCGGAAGGATGCCGCCGAAAAAAATGGAACACTGTTTCGCTCTGTTGGATGCGTCGGATCTTCATCCTTTTCTTTGATCAGCAGAGAGTTCAAAAAGAGAGGAGCATGAAGATAGTTCAGTTCTTGATTTATGGATTCTTCACTGGATGGAGGGGGCTTCATCAGGAACGGGCCGAAGGATGCATTTACAGAAGCGATAACCTGCTCGAATAGGCCAAAAGACGTCGGATTCGTGCCACCATGAGTGCCCAAGTTGGGGGCACCGTGCGCACGGGAGGGCTGCCCCGTGCGGTACGTAGCGCAAACGAGAAAGCCAAACTATGATTCTCACGGCACAATGTTGTTTTCTCTCGAGTTTTCATGCATAAATAATGCATCTAAGGCGTCGGATTCCTGCCCCCATGAGTGCCCAAGTTGGGGTCACCGTGCGCACGGGCGGGCTGCCCCTTACGGCACGTAGCGCAAATGAGCGAGCCAAACTTTGATTCTCACGGAACAATGTTGTTTTCTCTCGAGTTTTCATGCATAAATAATGCATCTAAGGCGTCGGATTCGTGCCACCATGGGTGCCCAAGTTAGGGGCACCGTGCGCACGGGCCGGCGACCCCATGCGCCACGTAGCGCAAACGAGCGAGTAAATTGATGATTCTAACGGCACAAATATTTATTTCCCTCGAGTTTCATGCATAAATAAGGCATGTTTGTGGTCGGATTCGCATTTGGCCCAAAAAAAAATATTTAAAAAAAGAAAAAATTTATTATGATTCCTCAGCCCAAAAACCCACTTTTCCTGAAACTTGGGTTTTTTCTCCTAAGTATACTATAGGGGGAGGGGGGTGTTTGGCCATGGGCTTGGTTGAGGTGTTGCCCCCCATGCTCGTCCAACCTCATGACAACCTTCCCCGATGGGCGCCCCTTCCGGTCACCGCTCCGGCGGGTTTTCCCGCCGGCGGCCGACAGGGTCGTTTTTTCACCCCGACGTCATTTCGCACCCCGTTTCTTGCTATATTGCATGCATGAGCTTTTTAGACATGTGGATCGCGAACTCTTTGTAGGCTTGTTTTCTATTACGGTTGGACGGAAAGAAGGAATATAGGTGTTTGGGAATCAAGCATGTGTAGGTGTTCATCATTGTTGTTCTTAAGCTCCTATGCGATCATCAAAGTCCCTCGGTTTAGGATGCTTGTGGGGCCGGAAGGCATATTATGATCATTGCTATCGTGGATCGGCGAGCAAGTCGTGTGAGTCTCGTTCTCTTTATTGGAGCACGGGTCGCGCTTGCGATTGATTTCCCACATCTTCGTGTTCGAATATCTGTGCTTGCATATGAGGTTGAGAATAAGCTTGAAACTCCAGTAAGGTTTGCATCCCCAAAAGTAGGGGTGGGTTAGATCGGTGGGGTTGTGAGTTCTTGCGCAAGACGTTTCGAGTGGGTTCGATCATGATATCTCGTGCTTGTGGCAGTTGTTTGGATGCGTCCATGTGGAATTTCGTTGCATGTTCGATCCGCCATAGCCCTGAGTATTGCTGCTCTTAACCCCCCATGCAACAATCAAAGTCCCTTGGTTCAAGATGCATTGGGGCCGGAGATCACATTATGGTCATTGCTATCGTGGATCGGCGAGCGCGAGAAATCGCGTGTGTTCCAATCTTCGTCCGACATTTTGTTTCTCCCGTACCTTTGATTTTATTGCCAAGGATGTGTATCCGTGTTAGTCGGGGCATTTTCTTGAGCTCTTTGGCTGTTTTCCACCTCTTTCCATTGTATTGGAGCGGTGGATGACTTAGCCTAGGTGTTTGAAATTTGCGTACGTAACAACACGTGAGTGGTGGTCGGTGTGTCCGGGTAAGTTGAGTCCCTGCTTGCGCAGCAAAAACGTATCCGGAATGCCTCTTCAGTGAATGGTTCAAGTGTCGGGAACATCTTGGCCAGCTCGGTTTTCTGTGTTCTATACCCAAAGCGCGGGAATTTGTTGGATTAATGACCCTTTCTTCTTTTGCTGCGAGCCCTCGGGTTTGTGGTACGGGATGATATTTGCAACAGATGTCGTTATCCAACTCTCACGACTTTTAATGGTCTTGAGTTTTTGGATCAATGGCACCTCGCTTGGTCTCTCGGTCACGGAGTACCTCGTGGGTACGAGGCATCATCGGTCTCTATTTGCCCCAATAAAAAGCGTTCGGTGCTACTTGCGAACGACAATTGGTGTTGTTTTGGATTTGTCCATGCGGTGCCAAGAGTCGACATGGAATGCTACCTGGTTGATCCTTCTAGTAGTCATATGCTTGTATCAAAGATTAAGCCATGCATGTGTAAGTATGAACTAATTCAGACTGTGAAACTACGAATGGCTCATTAAATCAGTTATAGTTTGTTTGATGGTACCTGCTACTCGGATAACCGTAGTAATTCTAGAGCTAATGCGTGCAACAAACCCCGACTTCTGGAAGGGATGCATTTATTAGTTAAAAGGTCGACACGGGTTCTGCCCGTTGCTGCGATGATTCATGATAACTCGACGGATCGCACGGCCCTTGTGCCGGTGACGCATCATTCAAATTTCTGCCCTATCAACTTTCGATGGTAGGATAGTGGCCTACTATGGTGGTGACGGGTGACGGAGAATTAGGGTTCGATTCCGAAGAGGGAGCCTGAGAAACGGCTACCACATCCAAGGAAGGCAGCAGGCGCGCAAATTACCCAATCCTAACACGAGGAGGTAGTGACAATAAATAACAATACCGGGCTCTACGAGTATGGTAATTGGAATGAGTACAATCTGTAGTAACCAGATACCATTTTAAGATAATAATATGTTAAACATGATTAAGGGTTGGTATTTAACCAATTTCGGAGTGTTATTGGACTTCAGAAGTAAAATTTGGGCTTTTTCATTTTGGGCCGGATAGTAAGTTCCGATCCCGGATAGTAAGCTCCGATCCCGGATAGTAAGCTCCGATCGGAACGAAAGCTCCGATCCTGGAACGGAATTTCCGATCCCCAGCTGTCAAAAATGATCGATGACTCAGTCGTGAGTTTTGACAAGTGTCGGTCATAGAGCAGATCGGAAGCTCCGATCGTAGATCGGAAGTTCCGATCCTGGCATGGCAGACATGCACGCAATGAGCTGGATCGGAAGCTCCGATCCCGAAATCGGAAGTTCCGATCCTGGCCGAGAAATTTGGTTATAAATAGGGCCGTTCAGAGTTCATTTTCAATACGAATTCCAGCGTTTCCTTCTTCAGTTATATAGTGTGAGATATACACTTGAGGGCCCTATCGGTTAATAGTGAGGTTCTGAAATAACCACGGTGAGGTTATAGTCATTCAGGACTAGCGACTCCAAAGGGCTAACTACGGATGAAGGTATGGTCCGGGAATCTATTTAAGTTTTGGGAGTACTTATTAGCTTAGTTAAGGCTTATAGAATTTATGTAGTGATACGGTGAACTTTTGAATATAGGCTTGGAACCTAGGATCTATTATACTTGAACTAGCCTAGAGGTACGTACACATTGATTGAGATTGCCAGCGAGTATACATGTTTATATGTTGCATTTATTTGGCATTATTATATGACATGATGTATGCTTTACCGTCTTCTATACTCATATGTCATGTGCATATACACGTTGAGCCTATAGCTTGTTATACCTGATTATAGAGCCGCTCATCTCTATACTTTTTAGTCTGTCACTGAGAGTACCGCGACGGCGGGGGCATTTATGTCTGTCTACTCTGGTGTACTAGATGAGTGTGGTTGCACCCAGAGGTTGATCCGTGCGGTGGCAGCACTCATATGGCGCCGGTTCTGAGCATGACTTTTCAGATGACCCTGTACCAGTCATCATGTTGCATGCATTATATACATATGTTTACTCATGTCTATGTACTGGGCGTAGCGCTCACGTCCTAGTTGTTATCTTGGACACCCTATTCCATGGGGCAGGTCGCAGGATGGACGGAGCTGGTAGTTCAAGGCAGGACTAGGGAGCAGGAGCTTTGAAAGTTTTTATACAGCACGATTTATTAGCTGTATAATGTTTACTTTTAAGAATTTTGATATGGTTGTATCACTACAGATTTAAGCCTGGATTATATTACTAAGCTGATATGTAAATTATGGATTATGTTTCCGCACGTTTTTACTCTGTTAAGTATTTTGCTGTATTAAGTTTAATGCATGCTATTAGTTGCCAGTTAGTAGGTGATTCCATGCAGGGTCACTACATTTTTGGTATCAGAGCATGCATAGATTTTGGGATTAGTACTTGGGATTTAGTTTAGTCTTGAGTAATTCTTGCACATTTGGGATTTTAATGTGCAATTCTTTTCAGGATATGGCTGACGAGAGTCAAGGTAGTGTTGGCCAGGGAAGTGGTCATCATCATCGTCGCCATCATCATCAGGATAATCAACATCGTCCTCATGAGGGTCGACGTCGCTATACTATTAATAAGTTTATGCAGGTAGGACCGAAACCCTTAGTGGGAGGCGAGAATCCTGAACAAGCTAGAAGCTGGATGTCTAAACTTGAGAGCACGTTCTAAGCTTTTGAGTGTACTGAGGAGCAAAAACTGGAAGTTCTAGAATTCGTTCTAGAGGATAGAGCACGTTTTTGGTGGGATGCCAAGGTTGCTCAGGAACGTACTGAGAGAGGACAGGTGACTTGGGGGGATTTCTGTCGGGAGTTTCAGAAATTGTATTTTCCTCCGGCTGTTCGCCAAACACGATCTATGGAGTTGCTTACTTTGAGGCAAGGATCAATGACTATTGATCAGTATCAGCAGCGATTTCTTGATCTGCTACCTTTCAGTCCTCATATTAATGAGAGTGATGCATCGAAATATAATATCTTTTTACAAGGTTTGAACCAAGATATCTACGCACAGGTTGTCGTCTGTGATGACCCGGTGTCTTATGAGACTTTGGTGAACCGTTGCCGTCTTGTGGAGACCAGCAACAGGCGTGGACAGCTTATGATGCCAGCACAGCCTAGTGGATTTGTTGAGCCTCGAGCTCAATCTGTTGTGTCATCTGTACCTACGTCTTCTTCTACTCCTACTACTTCGTCTGGTTCTCGTGGTTCGCGAGGTACTTTCCGCTTTGGGAAGAAGAAGAAGAAGGAGGAGTTTTGTAGCCACTGTGGTGGGAAGCATCCTGCAGCTTCATGTCGGAGAGCTACTGGGGCGTGTTATATTTGTGGTCAGCAGGGACATCTGCGGAGAGATTGTCCTCAGCGCATGAGTTCTGCTAGTGGATCGGGATCACAAGTTGGATCTCAAGCTTCTATTTTTCCACGTCAGCAGCCAGCACCACAGAGTTCTTCTGGTTATCGTCCCCAGACTCAAGGGCAGGTGTTTGCTCTGTCTCAGGAGCAGGCTACGGAGGGAAGCGATCGCATGTTGGCAGGTAACTTCTTGTTATGTGGTATTCCTGCACTTGTATTAATTGATACTGGAGCATCGCATTCCTTTATTTCTAGTCGCTTCGTTAAGAGACATAGATTACCTTACGTATCATTAGATATGGATTTAGTTGTATCTACTCCGTTGGAGCAGGAGGTAATAACTAAGCGTTTAGTGATGGGTTGCCTTCTGGAGTTTGAGGGTAATGTGTTATCGGCTAATTTGATGATATTAGCGATGACGGATTTTGATTGTATTTTGGGAATAGATATGCTGACTTTGTATCACGCTACTGTGGATTGTTATCAGCGTTTGGTACAGTTTCATCCCGTTGAGGGTGATAGCTGGTACTTTTATGGTGAGGGTGCGCGACCTCCGATGCCACTTGTTTCGGCTCTGAAGGCATGTCATGTCTTGGAGTCAGGTGGGGAGGGCTACCTCATCTATGCAGTTGATATGTCCATGAGTAGTACGGGTATTGATCAGCTACCGGTTGTCAGCGAGTTTCCTGATGTATTCCCTGATGAGATTCCTGGTTTTCCTCCGGTTCGAGAGGTTGAATTTGGTATTGATCTAGTACCAGGAACTACGCCTATATCCCGAGCACCTTATCGTCTGGCACCGTCAGAGATGAGGGAATTGAAACAGCAGTTGCAAGATCTTCTTGATAAGGGATATATTCGTCCGAGTGTTTCTCCGTGGGGAGCACCTGTTTTGTTTGTCAAGAAAAAGGATGGATCGATGCGATTATGTATTGATTACAGGCAGTTGAATCGTGTCACCATCAAGAATAAGTATCCTTTGCCGCGGATTGATGATCTGTTCGATCAACTACAGGGTACTTCTGTTTATTCGAAGATAGATCTGAGATCTGGATACCATCAGATGCGGGTACGATACTCAGATATATCTACGACTGCTTTCAGGACCAGATACAGGCATTATGAGTTTCTGGTGATGCCATTCGGTTTGACGAATGCACCGGCAGTCTTTATGAATCTAATGAATCAGGTATTTCGAGATTATCTGGATAGATTTGTCATCGTTTTCATAGATGATATTCTTGTCTATTCTCATAATAAGGATGAGCATGCACAGCATTTGAGAATTGTTCTACAGACGTTACGAGATAAGCAGCTATATGCGAAATTAAGCAAGTGTAAATTCTGGCTTGATCGGGTAGTATTTCTCGGTCATGTGATTTCTAATGAAGGGATATCTGTTGATCCTAGTAAGATAGAGGCAGTGCTGAACTGGTCTCGACCGACGACGGTTGCTGAGATTCGTAGTTTCTTGGGTCTAGCGGGATATTACCATCGGTTCATCGAGAATTTTTCACAGTTGGCCAGGCCTTTGACTCAGCTTACACGGAAAGATGTTGCCTTCATTTGGTCCTCGGATTGTGAGGAGTCATTTCACGAGCTACGTAGACGTCTTACTATTGCACCTGTGCTAGCTCTACCTTCTGGATCAGGAGGTTATGTTGTCTATATTGATGCCTCTGGTCAGGGGTTAGGATGTGTTTTGACACAGCATGGACATGTTATTGCCTATGCTTCTCGACAGTTGAAGTCGCATGAGAGTAATTATCCAGTGCATGATCTCGAGTTAGCCGCCATTGTATTTGCGCTCAAGATTTGGAGACATTATCTTTATGGCGAAAAATTTGAGATATTTACGGATCACAAGAGTTTGAAGTATTTATTCACTCAGGCAGAGTTGAATATGCGACAGAGACGCTGGATGGATCTCCTGAAGGATTATGATTGTGAAATCAAATATCATCCAGGTTCTGCTAATCTTACTGCTGATGCCTTGAGTCGGCAGGTGAGACTGTCTGCACTTCAGACTAATGAAATATCTCATATGATTCAAGAGTGCTGTTCATTGAGTTTTACGCTCAAGCACAAGAAAGGGAGGAATGGGATTCGTTTGTATACTATTCTATCTGAGCCAGCATTGTATTCTCGGATCAGAGATGCTCAGATATCTGATGTTAAGACTCAGCAATTGGCACGTCTAGCCAATGGAGTTGATACATCTGGATTCCATTTTCAGGCAGATGGTTTATTGTGCCTATCCAATAGAGTGGTTGTACCTAATGTTGCGGAGCTCAGGAATGATATTCTATCTCAAGCTCACAGGAGTCGATTATCAGTTCATCCTGGAAGTATGAAAATGTATAAGGACTTGCGAACTAGATTCTGGTGGAAGGGAATGAAGCGAAGTGTTTATCAGTTTGTTTCGAGATGTTTGGTTTGTCAACAGGTCAAGACTGAACATCGACGACCAGGTGGATTACTGCAGAATCTTGAGATTCCCGAATGGAAGTGGGAGCACGTGACTATGGATTTTGTTACCCACTTGCCTATGACTTCACGTCAGTGTGATGCTATCTGGGTTGTCGTTGACCGTTTGAGAAAATCAGCACATTTCATTCCTTATAACCGGGAATATTCTTATGATCGCATGACACGCTTATATATCCAGGAGATTGTGCGATTACATGGGATTCCAGTGAGTATTGTCAGTGATAGAGATCCGCGATTTACTTCACGTTTTTGGGGGAGTTTTCAGCAGGCGTTGGGTACCACTCTGAGTTTGAGCACTGCGTATCATCCGGAGACTGATGGGCAGTCGGAGCGCACTATTCGTACGCTGGAGGATATGCTACGTTCTTCTGTCATGGACTTTGGTTTATCTTGGCAGGATCAGTTACCTTTGATTGAATTTGCCTACAATAACAGTTATCATCGTAGTATTGATATGGCACCTTTCGAGGCATTGTATGGTCGACGGTGTTGTACTCCGTTATTCTGGGATGAAGTCGGGGAACGGCAAGTCGAGGGTCCTGAATTGGTGCAGCAGATTGTAGACAAGGTAGATTTGATCAAGCATAGGATCAAAGTTGCTCAAGATAGACAAGCCAGTTATGCGAATATTCGCCGTAGGCCACTTCAGTTTGAGCCTGGTGAATATGTATTTCTCCGGGTATCACCTTTCAGAAAGGTGATGAGATTCGGTGTGAAGGGCAAGTTGTCTCCTCGTTACGTTGGGCCTTTCCAGATACTGGAGAAGATCGGAGATGTTGCTTATCGTTTGGTTTTACCGCCATCTCTTTCCAGTATACACAATGTTTTTCATGTGTCGTTGCTTCGACAGTACATAGCTGATGGATCTCATGTGATTCAATCTACTGATATTCAGCTAGAGCCAGATCTGTCTTTTGTTGAACGACCAATCTGTATTTTAGACAGGAAGGAGAAAGTTCTTTGGAACAAGACTATACCACTTGTGATGGTACAGTGGCAGCGCCGAGGCGTTGAAGAAGCAACTTGGGAAACTGAGAGTCGTATGCGAGCAGAATATCCTGAGTTGTTTGCTTTGTATTTTTGATTACCATGTAAGATGTAATTACCGTTGTTGTAATAAGACATGGTTTGATGTTTCATATTGTTATCTTTATTGTCTTTAGATGTTATTTCGCGGACGAAATATCTAAAGGTGGGGAGAATGTAGTAACCCAGATACCATTTTAAGATAATAATATGTTAAACATGATTAAGGGTTGGTATTTAACCAATTTCGGAGTGTTATTGGACTTCAGAAGTAAAATTTGGGCTTTTTCATTTTGGGCCGGATAGTAAGTTCCGATCCCGGATAGTAAGCTCCGATCCCGGATAGTAAGATCCGATCCCGGATAGTAAGCTCCGATCGGAACGGAAGCTCCGATCCTGGAACGGAAGTTCCGATCCCCAGCTGTCAAAAATGATCGATGACTCAGTCACGAGTTTTGACAAGTGTC
>NC_133122.1:822408-829908 GCF_033568475.1 Henckelia pumila
ACAAACAACTACGCTGGGCATACCCAGGACTAGAGATAGGCCAAAGCAAGTAACAAACTCAATGTACACAAGATAAGGGGGTGTACCAAAGAGGGAAGGCAAGAAATACATCCACATGCACATCAAGTATCTCCCAAGGCTCGGTGAATATGGATAACAATCTTCCTGAAGATAGCGTCAACTTGGGGCCGCTCCGCATCAAAGATCACTCGATTACGAGCACCCCAGATATGGTAAAACACTGCAGCAACTCCAGTCTGGCACCGCCGCTTCTGAAAAGTAGTACCCCTGTAGGACCTGCGCATAAATCTTAACAAACCCATTAAAGAACAAACATGATATTGAATACCCAACCAATCCCAAAGACGAGCCCAAAGCTGCCGAGAGACAGTGCACTCGAAGAAAACATGTTGGGAATTTTCGTTCACTACCCCACAGAACCCACAAGATTGGTCCTGGATGTATGGTTGACGGTCCTTAGTAAGGCATTTTCCATGGGCGACAAGCCAGAAAATAATTCTATGCTTAGGAAGGATGTATGGTTTCCAGACAATTGGCTTCCAAGGCCATCTCCCCGCCCCATCAAAGAAGCTCTTATAAAGAAGTGTAAGTCCATCCCTCTTTTGAAACCAAGTATCCAATTGCAAAGCTGCATTAGTCCAACCGTTGAATCTAACGGCAAGCTCATCTCTAAGCTCGACCAATTTCTTGATGAGGATATTGTCATCTTTTCGAGCTCTCCATTCCTCTAAGTTATCCCAGTAGTAGTGGTTGATCCATTTCACCCATAGTGTGTCTTTATTTTTGTGAATGTCCCAGAGTGTTTTAGCTAATAGGGTCTTATTCCAAATTCTCAAGTCACGAAGACCCAAACCCCCATCCTCCACAGGAGAGCAAACTTTCCTCCAAGCGATCGGAGGATGTTTGCTAGTCCACATAAAAGTCCTGCATATCTTGTCAATTTTGTCAATGACTCCACAAGAGATAGGGAGAACAGAGAGCCAATAAAACTCAACCCCTTGAACCACAGATCGAAGTAATTCAAGTTTCCCTGCATAGGATAGAGTATGTCTGGGCCAAGAGGCTATTTTCTTTGCAATCCCATCAACCAGGCCACTATAATCTCCTTCCCTGAGTCTGCCAGAGGCAAGTGGAATACCAAGGTACCTAAAAGGAAACGATCCAATCTGGTACCCACTTAAACGAATGATTTCACTGCGATCTGGTTCTTTGACAGCTGCCATGAATAGATTGGATTTCATCTCATTAGCACGGAGGCCAACCATCTTCCCAAACTTACTAACACAATCCAGGATGATTTTTACACTTGGGACATCACCCTTTGACACAATCAACAAATCGTCAGCATATACCAAGTGGGTGATGTTAAAGTGATTACACCTAGGGTGAAACTGGAAATCTGCCAGCGTAGAGGCATGGAGAAGGGATTTGGAGAGCATTTCCATGCACAACACAAAGAGGAATGGAGACAAAGGATCCCCTTGGCGAAGACCTCTGGCCCCTTTGAAGAATCCAAACAATTGTCCACCTAATGAAATGGAGTAGGAGGTAGAGCTTACGCACTCCATAATCCAATCAATAAACCGAGGGGGAAAATTGAGGAAGCGCAGAGTATCCAGTAGAAATTCCCAGTGAACCGTATCATAGGCTTTTTGGAGGTCTATCTTTAAGATGCAACGGGGAGAACCTCTCTTCCTAGCATAATGCTTCAGCATTTCTTGGGCCATGTGAATGTTTTCCACAATTGACCTACCTGGAACAAATGCTGCTTGAGCTTGACTAATCAAAGTCTCAATCACATCCACTAATCTATTAGTCAGGATCTTGGCAATGATTTTATAGAACACTGTACAACACGATATTGGCCTGAATTCATTGACTGTAGTGGCATGGTCTGACTTTGGCACCAGCGCAATGGAAGCATGGTTCCACTATTTGAGTAACTTACCACTCCTAAAGAATTCCAAGACAGCCGCAATAACATCACCGTCAACAATGGACCAAGCCTTCTTAAAGAAAGCAGCCCCGAAACCATCCGGGCCTGGAGCTTTGTCATCCTCAATGTTGAACAGAGCACTCTTGACTTCCTCCACACTCACATCTCTAATTAATACCTCCCATCTGGCCTCCTCCACCTTCGGACCAGGCGCAACAAGGGAAGTATCCAGGGTATCTCTCTCCAAACTCCAGCCCAACAAAGCCCGATAGAAATTCACAAATTCATCCGCTATTTCATTTTGATCCATGGATGTGGAACCATCTCTGAGAGTGAGGGCCACAATGTTATTTCTCTTGATGTTCCTTTTTATCATACCATGGAAGAATTTGGAGCATCTGTCACTATGTTTGAGATACTCACATTTGGCCTTTTGGGAGAGAAACAAGCGCTCCGCTTCAAGAAGGAATTCTTCTTTTCTCCTAAGAGACACAATTGAGTTGTCTATAACTCCAGAGTTAAGGGCATTAGATTGGGCCTCTGTAAGCTCCTCACTCGCACGCTTTGCTCGACTAGAGATATGACTGAAATGACGCTCATTAAGCTGTTTCAACACTCTTTTCATCCCGTGTAGCTTTTTCTTGAGGAGGAATTGTGTTGTGCCACCCCCACTGAACCACCAGTTGCTCCTGACTAACTATAGAAAATCCGGGTGGGTAGCCCACATATTGAAGAATTTAAAAGGTGTGGCACAATGAGTGATATCCCTGAAGATGGAAACCACACAACAAGTATGGTCAGAAAAGCAACCTGGTGCCACAAAGTCAGCAAATACATCCAAATTCGATTCACTCCAATGATGGTTGACCATAACTCGATCAAGCTTAGAAGAAACAGCCAGGCTAAACCAAGTGTAGTAGAAACCAACATGATTCACATCTGAGAGCTCCAACCGATTGATACAATTTCTTAGATCTGCCATATCTTTCGGGACAATAGGATTGCCACCCATCTTCTCATGAGGGTATCTCACACAGTTAAAGTCCCCTAACAGGATCCAGGGGAGGGAAATATTCTCCCCATGGTTGATCAGAAAATCCCAAAGAGGCCTCCAAGCCACCACCGAATTCCTGCCATAGATGAAAGAAGCTAAAAATACTCTCTGAGAATGAAGGCACACAACTGAGACATGAATAACTTGATCAGACATACCAAGAACGTCTAGCCTCACAGCCTTACTCTCCCACATAACAAGGATACGACTGTTCGTGCACATATGAAAGTTGTGCATGAAAGACATACCAGAGAATTTAGTATCCATCATTCTATCCACAAGATTAACATTAACCTTTACTTCAAGTAACCCAAGGATGCTCAAGTTGTATTTTTTCAACACGCCTTGAAAGTGCCTTTGTTTGAGGGGCTTATTGAAACCCCTCATGTTCCAACTTGCAATCTTCATGGGTGGCGAGAGACGACCTTAAGTCGCCTAGCCCTGATTTGTGCTTGGTTTAATAGAAAGGACTTCGCGGTCATATTGGGAAGCCATGTCCTAGGATCCACCTCAATGTACTCAGTTAAGCTAGAGCTTGATCCTCCCGAATTGCTAGGTCTCGACAATCGCTTAAGGTACTTGAGCTTTTTTTTTGTTTGCTTACTAACCACTTTTTCAAAACCCTCTTCATCTCCATCACCTTCAAAGACTTCCACTACAAACTTTTCTTCCCCATTACTTCCCGGAATTTCTAAAACCATGCCCTCATCTTTGAGATGTTCCACATCTTGCACAAGGGGTGGGTTATTATCAATGTCTAATCCATTATCACCCGTGCCTTCATGAGCACCCTGGTCAGAGCCTAGTGCCCCCCCAGCAGGGCCACGACCACCACCTGCAAAGCCACGGCCACCTCCTACAGGGCCCCGACCACGCCCTCTGCCCCAAGGGCCACCACGCCATCCCCCTCCCCCATGGCATCCATCCCTAGGCCTACTCCGATCTCGTTGTCCAGGCCCCCTAGATTTGCTACGAGGCTTAGGTTGCTCATTGCCAGTTTGATTCTTGTTATGGGCAGCCCCCTCGGGTGCTTCTTTTTTAGCTGGGTTCCCAAACCATCGGCATTGCTCATTAGAATGCCCAAGAGAATTACAATTTGCACAATATTTAGGTTCTGTCTCATAAACAAATCTCAGGTTTGTCCTAATACCATTAGGGAGGAGAAGAGGGTACTCATAAATCCTTGGTAGTGAAGAATCCATCTCTACCAATACTCTAGAAAATAAGCTTTTGCCTTTAGACATCGTGAGGACATCCGTATGGATTGGTTTGCCGAGGACCGAGGCAATCTTGCTAAGCTCTTTGGCTGTCCAACAATCAGCAGGGAGGCCGTGGATTTGGACCCAAGAAGGCAACATTAACATATCTTCAACCCGGAAGAGGAAGCACGGGGGTAATTCTTTAAGGAACAAATGTCTCCCGTAAACAAGATATGGGCCACCCTCTAGCACCCTCTTTTTCTCTTCATCATTATGGAAAAAGAACATAATCCATCCACTATCGTGTAGCTCAAACCTGGCTTTACAGCCCCATTGTTTGATAATTTCCTTGACCACATACCCCCTTAGCTTTCTCCCAACCACGCATCCAACCAAGCAAGGGCCCAAAGTTTTCACTGGATCAATTTCTTCGAAAGAAAGGGTAATCTGCCCTTCTGTGGGCTGTACATATTTTAAAAGGCAATCTTCCTCCGGCAATCGATTGTCTCAGAATAAACTAGCAAAGGTGTTTTCTGGATTCTTAGCAATAAACTTTGACATGAGTTCTTGATCCCTTGGTTTCTCAATACCACTCGAAGAAGCCCCATCAGTAGCCGAATGATTAGCATATTCGGTGCTCATTGTAGCACCCAACCAATAACAACCACCACAACCACTAAGCCCTTTCACCACAACACAAGAAACAACAGGCGAGGTAGAAGAGCACACAAAACAGAAAGTAAAAGGGATCAAGCCAGATACCTTGAGCTATAGTGCACTCGGCCAAAGCAAGCAAGAGAATCTCTGTCTTGGACACTCCTGCACTAAGCAACGAACACAGGCAATCCAATAACAGCAAAAAGTAATGAAAATAAAAGAAAGGGGCAGTGCTAGCTCGAGCTCCACTACGATGCAAGGCAAGATTATAGCTCCAAGGGTCAAACTCAAACCCAACAACAGAGTAATAAGCTCACGGCAAGCACAATCACAACACTACTCAAAACGATCCAAAGATTGTTGGGCGATAGTAGGAGGCCCAACAAATCGAAGAATTTAAATCAAAGCACAAAGCAAACCACGATCTTGGTGAAAGAACTTAAGCTGGGCACGTCAATGGGCACTACAAATATAATTGCCACGCAAGCAAAAATATTAGCACATTGCATGCATAAAACGAAAGCTACTATATTTTAATTAAATCCCAACACCAATGAGTAGCTGCAACGAGTCAAGCACTAAGTGAAATATCGTGCAAATAGAGTGAATGAAGCGCATACTCTTATTGGAGCAATAAGACAAACACTTGAAGAGCATAATATAAACTCCACGTAGATAGCAAGGTGGAGAGATTTCCACTCCAATAAAATTTAATATTAAGTTAAAATCCCTCCACTAATCAAGTAAAAGTCACAGTCCAATCAGAAATGCAATAAGATTGGAGGAAAGAATGGTAGAAAATCACGATGCAAGCCTCAAGCAATCTGCCAAAATACCAAACTAAACTCCAATCTAAATGCAAATAAACACACGTGGAGCACAATGACACTTGCCCGTGATACACGAAAAAGGTACCTAAGTTGCAAGCTCCATGGAAAATAAATGCAAGTAAATGTGGCACATAACTCAAACGTCCGATTAGCATGAATGATTCAAATTAAACAATTTTGTTATCCTTCGTGCAAATAATGCATCTAGGGCGTCGAAATCGGGCCACCATGAGTGCCCAAGTTAGGGGCAGTGTGAGCACGGGCGGACGGCAACATGCGGCACGTAGCGTAAACGAGCGAGCCAAACTTTGATTCTCACGGAACAATGTGGTTTTCTCTTGAGTTTTAATGCATAAATAATGCATCTAAGACGTCGAATTCGTGCAACTATGAGTGCCCAATTAGGGGCACCGTGCGCACGGGCGAGCGGCCATGTGCGGCACATAGCGCAAACGAGCGAGCCAAACTATGATTCTCATGGCACAATTTTGTTTTCTCTCAAGTTTTCATGCATAAATAATGCATCTAAGACATCGGATTCGTGCCACCATGAGTGCCCAAGTTGGGGGCACCGTGCGCATGGGAGGGCTGCCCCGTGCGGTACGTAGCGCAAACGAGCGAGCCAAACTATGATTCTCACGGCACAATGTTGTTTTCTCTTGAGTTTTCATGCATAAATAATGCATCTAAGGCGTCGGATTCCTGCCCCCATGAGTGCCCAAGTTGGGGTCACCGTGCGCACGGGCGGGCTGCCCCTTGCGGCACGTAGCGCAAATGAGCGAGCCAAACTTTGATTCTCACGGCACAATGTTGTTTTCTCTCAAGTTTTCATGCATAAATAATGCATCTAAGGCGTCGGATTCGTGCCACCATGAGTGCCCAAGTTGTGGGCACCGTGCGCACGGGCGGGCGGCCCTGTGCGGCACGTAGCGCAAACGAGCGAGTAAATTGATGATTCTCACGACACAAATATTTATTTCCCTCGAGTTTCATGCATAAATAAGGCATGTTTGTGGTCGGATTCACATTTGGCCCAAAAAAAAATATTTTAAAAAATAAAAAATTTATTATGATTCCTCAGGCCAAAAACCCACTTTTCCTGAAACTTGGGTTTTTTCTCCTAAGTATACTATAGGGGGAGGAGGGTGTTTGGCCATGGGCTTGGTTGAGGTGTTGCCCCCCATGCTCGTCCAACCTCATGACAACCTTCCCCAATGGGCGCCCCTTCCGGCCGCCGCTCCGGTGGGTTTTCCGGCCGGCGGCCGACAGGGTCATTTTTTCACCCCGACGTCATTTCGCACCCCGTTTCTTGCTATATTGCATGCATGAGCTTTTTATACATGCGGATCGCGAACTCTTTGTAGGCTTGTTTTCTATTATGGTTGGACGGAAAGAAGGAATATCGGTGTTTGGGAATCAAGCATGCATAGGTGTTCGTCATTGTTGTTCTTAAGCTCCTATGCGATCATCAAAGTCCCTCGGTTTATGTTGCTTGTGGGGCCAGAAGGCACATTATGATCATTGCTATCGTGGATCGGCGAGAAAGTCATGTGAGTCCCGTTCTCTTTATTGGAGCACGGGTCGCGCTTGCGATTGATTTCCCACATCTTCGTGTTCGAATATCTGTGCTTGCATATGAGGTTGAGAATAAGCTTGAAACTCCAGTAAGGTTTGCATCCCCAAAAGTAGGGGTGGGTTAGATCGGTGGAGTTGTGAGTTCTTGCGCAAGACGTTTCGAGTGGGTTCGATCATGATATCTCATGCTTGTGGCAGTTATTTGGATGCGTCCATGTGGAATTTCGT
>NC_133122.1:834908-842408 GCF_033568475.1 Henckelia pumila
CTTATTATCGGACGGCTCAATCGACTAGGAACGGTTTTTAGAATATACAGTGACTATAAGATGTATTTCATGATAGACATCTCCATGTTCTACCACATCTTACATACACTATAGTATATTCAAGGTCTTTATCAAAACAACAATAGTATATCACAATATAACAATATGAAGTAATATAAAGTCATTGCCATAAAAGTGTAAATAATATTAAACAAAAGATTGTTTATACAAAGAGTCATCAAAGCCCATAGCCACACAGTTGGCTCACTGGGCACCCACTCTTACAATCTCCCACTTGCCCTATAGCCAACTAGTCATACTACGTAGACCCATTGCTTCGCGATGTTTGTCAAACAATGGTCCTGGCAAGGGCTTAGTAAGCGGATCAGCGATATTGTCTGCAGAGGCCACTCGTTCGACAATGATGTCTCCTCTTTCCACAATCTCCCGGATTATGTGGTATTTCCTCAGTACGTGTTTGGATCTTTGATGAGACCTTGGTTCCTTTGCTTGAGCAACGGCACCCGTGTTGTCACAGTACACCGGGACTGGACCAACAAATTCAGGAATGACGCCCAACTCTTGGACGAACTTCCTCATCCAAACGGCCTCTTTAGCAGCAGCTGATGCTGCAATGTATTCAGCCTCAGTGGTGGAATCCGCTGTGGTGTCCTGCTTGGAACTCTTCCAAGAGACAGCACCGCCATTGAGCATGAACACAAATCCAGAGGTTGACTTCGAGTCATCCACATCACTTTGGAAGCTAGAGTCGGTATAGCCTTCCAATTTGAGTTCTCGTCCTCCATAAACCATGAACATATTCTTAGTCCTTCGCAAGTACTTAAGAATGTCCTTCACGGCTTTCCAATGCATTTGACCAGGATTAGACTGATATCTGCTCGTGACACTCAGAGCAAATGCTACATCCGGTCTGGTAGATATCATCCCATACATGATACTACCTATAGCTGACGCATATGGTACATGTGTCATATTCTCTATCACTTCATCAGTCTTGGGACACATAGACTTGGATAGAGAAACTCCATGACACATGGGTAGATGTCCTCTTTTGGACCCATCCATTGAAAACCGTTTCAATATGGTATCGATGTAGGTTGATTGAGTGAGTCCTATCATTCTCTTAGACCTATCTCTATAGATCTGTATCCCAAGAATGTAGGATGCCTCTCCCAAATCCTTCATCGAAAATCTACCTGATAACCATATCTTTGTTGACTGCAACATCCCTACATCATTCCCAATGAGTAGGATGTCATCAACATAAATTACTAAGAATGTCACCGCATCCTTAACTACTTTCTTGTACACGCAAGGTTCCTCCGGGTTCTTGATGAAACCAAAATCTTTTATTGTTTCATCAAATTTCTGGTTCCAACTTCTTGATGCTTGTTTTAGACCATAAATTGATCTCTGAAGCTTGCATACCTTATGCTCGCTTCCCATGGATGTGTACCCCTCAGGCTGCTTCATATAGATTTCCTCCTTAATGTCTCCATTAAGAAAAGCAGTCTTCACATCCATTTGCCATATCTCATAGTCATACCATGCAGCTATGGCAATTAGGATTCTTATGGACTTGAACATTGCAACTGGTGAAAAGGTTTCGTCATAGTCAACTCCTTGCCTTTGAGTATAACCTTTAGCCACCAATCGCGCCTTGTAGGTCAATACCTTACCATCAGGCCCAAGCTTTATTTTGTAGATCCATTTACACCCTATCGGAACAATTCCATCGGGAGGATCTACTAAAGACCAAACTTGGTTTGTATGCATCGAATCCAATTCTGACTGCATAGCTTCAAGCCATAAATTCGAATCCGCATCAGAAATTGCTTCCTTGAAGTTTCTTGGATCACATCCAATGTCGGGTTCATCTTGATCCCCTTCAAGAAGAAGACCATATCGAACTGGAGGTCTAGAAGTCCTTTCAGATCTTCTAGGTGCAGGCGTGTCCAGCAATGGTTCCTGAGGTGTAGGATCGTTATTTTGTATTTCGGGTTCTTCTCGAACTTCTTCGAGTTCCATCATCTCGCCTTTCTTATCCAATAAGAATTCCTTCTCCAAGAAGGTGGCATTCCTAGAAACAAACACCTTTGTTTCAGCAGGATAATAGAAATAATATCCGATTGAATTCTTCGGATACCCTACAAAATAACATAAGCTGGATCGTCTATCCAACTTATCTCCCACTGTCCGCTTCACGTAAGCAGGACATCCCCAAATCCTCAAGTACGAATACTTAGGAGCTTTGCCATTCCATAACTCGTATGGTGTTTTGTCCACTGCTTTAGTGTGGACGTTGTTCAACAACAATACCGCCGTTTCAAGTGCATAGCCCCAAAACGAAGGTGGAAGCTCAGTGAAGCTCATCATAGATCGAACCATGTCCAACAAAGTTCGATTACGACGCTCCGATACACCATTAAGCTGTGGTGTCATAGGAGGAGTCCACTGAGAGAGAATCCCATTCTCTTTTAGATAGTCCAAAAACTCGGTACTCAAGTATTCTCCACCTCGATCCGATCGAAGTGCTTTAATACTTTTACCTAGCTTGTTTTCTACTTCAGCCTTGAATTCTTTGAACTTTTCAAATGCTTCAGACTTATATTTCATTAAATATAAATACCCATACCTTGAATAATCATCAGTAAAGGTAATGAAGTAGGTGTGGCCATGTTGAGTCCCTACTCTAAATGGACCACAAACATCTGTGTGGATCAAATCCAACAGATTCTGACTACGCTCAGGTTTCCCCTTAAAAGGAGATTTAGTCATTTTTCCTTTTAGGCAGGATTCACAAGTAGGTAGAGAATTAATATCAGACATATCAAACATGCCCTCTCCCACTAGCTTGTTCATCCTCCTTGAGGAAATATGACCTAGCCTAGCATGCCAAAGGTTTGCCGGGTTTTGACTATCGATTTTCCTTTTGTTTGTTGTCGCCGGTTTATCAACATAATTCACTGGAACGTCTTTTAGTTTTAAGTTGTATAGATCGTTTTCAAGTTGTCCATTTCCAATTAAACATTCATTCTTGTAAATATTGCAAATCCCATTCACAAAATTGCAAGAATAACCATCTCTATCAAGCATAGAAATAGAAATAATGTTTTTAATTAAATCTGGCACAAATAAAACATCTCTTAACAATAATTTAAAACCGTTCTGCAAAGTCAAACAAACATCTCCAATGGCCGTAGCTTCAACTCTGGAACCATTCCCGAGCCTCAGCTGGGTCTCACCCATTCTAAGCCTGCGACTTCTTGTCATCACCTGCAAATCATTGCAAATGTGAGATCCACATCCGGTATCCAATACCCAAGAAGTTGTATTAAGTGACATGTTTATTTCAATATAGAACATACCCTTTGCAGTTCCCAACTGCTCAAGATATTCCTTGCAGTTGCGCTTCCAATGACCCGGCTTCTTGCAGTAATGGCAAACATCCTTGGATTTTCCATTGTTTGAAGCCTTTGTCTTTTGCTTCTTCTCGGGCTCAACTTTCTTGGGTGGGGTAGAACGTTTCTTGCCCTTCATACTTGGCCCCTTCTTCGCAGAAGATGAGGAGCCCACCAAGAAAGCTGGCTTATCCTTCTTAAGTGTGGATTCATATGTAACGAGCATATTGACCATCTCTTCAAGGGTGGCCTCTATCTTGTTCATATTAAAATTTATCACAAATCCATCAAATGAAGAAGGAAGAGACAGAAGCAATAAATCCACATTGAGTTCATGCTCCAACACCAAATCTAGGGTCGCCAACTTCTGTATGAGCCAAATCACTCGTACCCCATGATCACGGACCGAAGTCCCTTCACGCATGCGGCACGTCATCAACTCCTTAACAGTAGCGAACCTTTCAGCCCTCGACTGAGCCCCAAAAAGTTCCTTGAGTTGCGTGTGAATGTCAGCAGCATTCACCGTGTCCTCAAATCGCCTCTGGAGTTCATCAGACATCGAGGCTTGCATATAGCATTTGGTCTTGATGTCATGGTCACACCATGCATCAAGTTTGGCCAATTCCTCCGGACTTATGTCAGCTGGTGCTTCCTTCGGAGGTGCTTTCTCTAACACGTAGAGCATTTTCTCCGAAGTTAAGACAATCTTCAACTTCCGGAACCATTCCGTATAGTTTGCGCCAGTCAACTTGTTTTGTTCGAGGATCGAGAATAATGGATTTCGCGAATTCATTGTATGAAATACTGAAAAGAAAAACAGACATATATCAATGATTGTTTAACAATTTACTAAGACATAAAATAGGCGAATTTAATTTTATGAATCTCACTCCCACTATTTTAACGATTTCACCACCCTCTAGTGAAAACGGGAAACTTTTTCCTTAGTGAGAACATGGAGTCCAATTGACAAACTTATGGTCCCGAATAATATCAGCCAACCATAATTCTCAAAAGGTAGAGCCCAATTGCTTCCAAAGCAACCCCCATGTTTTTACCTCATGTTCAATAAGGGCCCAATAATATGACGCCGTTTAAAGTGACATGTCAAGATGACCCATCAATATTAAGTTGTGATGGACGGTCGCCATGTGGATCCCCCAATAATATGAGCCGATCCCATGGGAGTTCCACCCAACTTACAACATTTGTCGATCCAATGTACAGCTTTCCGACGGACGGGCCCCCCCAATAATATGAGCCGGACCGTATCCGCGGGTAGCGTCACATACATTGACCGTTGATGGAAGGTGGGAACATTTAAACAAATTTAAATTTCCTTTATTTATCTTGATATAAATTTTAAATCATATTTAAAATGAGGGATTTTTAATTATAAAAATATTTGTCTCATCATATTCATTTTATTGCATGCTTGCCGGATTCACGCAATTTATGTCTAAACATGCATACAATCATAATATCAAATATTATATAGGATGATCGATTCCATTTCTAATTGACCCGTGGTTGCCAATCACGGGTCTTAGTCCAATCCTAGGTAATATGCAGTATGCAATGCAATCCTATTACATGTGCTTCCAATTTACATTTCTTCAGTCTTTATTGTCTGCTGGGCCCACCGTCTTCAAATCTTGATCTCCCACTAAATCTAATGTATTTACAATAAATAACAATGACAAGTAGGGATACATTTTTAGGGGTGGGAACGGGCTATAAACCAAGCCCACTTTTATTACATATGACATTCATATCGGGCCATAAACCAGGCCCATTAATAAAACCAACAACAATAAAAACAAAATGTAAATTCCTAACATACACCTACAAAATTGGTCATGGCAATCGATCATCCTTATCCAATAACATTTAATTCAAAATTAATTTATTGGATAACATGCAGTGGCAATTCAAATTTAAACAAGATAAAATCATATTTTATATATAAAATCTCATTTCACATATAAAATCATATTTTATCTCTATATCAAATAAAATCATATTTTATCTATAAAATCCAATTTTACAAATAAAATCATATTTTACTCAATATATCATAAGATCATATCTTATCATCAATTGTACCAAAATAATTGATTTCAAAATTCAATTTACGGATAAAACATTAAAATTTTCCAAAAATTCAAATTTATCCAAAATCAATTTTAAAATTTACGGACTCGAACAATTCGATCCGAAATCTCGTGAACCAATCAAAAACAATTTTTGACCGGACAAAAAATAAAATTTTAGCATATTAAAATTAATTTTTAATAAAAATATAATTTTTCCCGCGGGCCGCCCGGGACACTCCCGGGCCGGCCCGCACCCGGGGCGCGGGCCGGGGGCAGCCCGGCTGCCCCCTTAGGGCAGCAACAATTGCTGCCCTGGCGGCGCCCAGGGGCGGCGCCGTGCGCCGTCCTGTGCGGCGCCGAACGCCGCACAGCGCCGCCCTGTGCAGCGCCGAGCGCTGCCCTGCGCAGCGCCCAGCGCTGCGCTGGGCGGCGCACGGCGCCGCCCTGGGCGGCGACGGTCGCCGTCCTGGGCGGCGCCGTGCGCCGCCCGGGGCAGCAACAATTGCTGCCCCACCGGGCAGCGATCCAATCGCTGCCCGGGTTTTGCCCCGAAAAAATTTTTTTTTTTTTTTTATTTAAAAATATTTATTTTGTTTTCCAAAAACCGAGATTCAAAAATTTTGTACAATCGATTAATTTAATCGTTTGATCTGAGCAACCTGGCTCTGATACCACTGTTGGAAAAAACTGGCGGTCAGATCAATCACGATTGATACCCGGTGCAGCGGAAGTTTAAAATTTTTATCATGGAACAATTCCATGGTGTGGGTATCAACCATTCAACGATTAAATTATTGTGTGTGTAAAATTCAAATAACAATTAATTAAATTTTACCTTCAATCTCGAAGCGAGATTAATGGACACCACACAGATTTCTCTGCGCTTCTTGTATCTCCCAGGAACTGATGAACTCCTTCAATCAGGTCCACGAATGAGGTTTTAAATCCCTCTGATAGATTGCACTAGAAAATCTATCAGAAGTTTTCTGCGAAGAGATTAAACGAATCTGATTCGTTATTTCTGACTGCGATTCAAAATCACAGACCGAAATTTCTCGGGCAGAGGTAGGGAGGGGTCGGCCGATTGCTTTTTGAGAGAGAGGAGGGTTCGAAATTTCTGTCTCAAAAATAATGACCTGTTGTGTGTAATTTCTGTACTGAAATAACTTATTTATAATGCAGGCCACTAACACCTTAGGGCCCATTAGTCATAAGCTAGGGCCCGACAAGCAAAGCCCGCACGTTCAGAAATTAATATAAAATTCATCGTGACTCCGATCGATGAACCAATTTCACCAATGTGCACAGAAACCATTTCTGCACATTTTAAAGTCAAAATAAATTTTCCTGAATCCGAATTCAGTGGTTTCCAAAAATGTCCATCCCTATGTCATTTTAGGAAATCCTACTCCCTTACTCTTATTTAAGAAGTCCAACTCCTTAGTTCATTAAATTTAACTCTTTAAATTTAACTATCTCAACGGGGATTAAAACTCCATTACACTGTGTGACCCTCAATGGTTCAGGGATACAGCTAGCCGTGGGCTCACAACTCCTTGTGACTCGGAACAACACTTTCCGACTTGCCCAACGAATCATGGTAAAGCGCCTAGCAACATCGCCCCATGATTCCCTAGGTATCACTGATAGTGCCTACAAGAACCAGTAGATTTTGGTTAGCGTACAGTACGGTCCCTTCATCCATATATCCCGATCGAATCAACAACCATTGGTATATCGAGAGTCGCTCAAGATTCGATAACTATGCAATACATCTTGAAGATCAAATTAGTGACATCGCATGTGCTACTAAGAAACCATTTCTTAAATCACATCAAGTACTCTGGCCAGAGATTTGTCACACTAATATCTCCTCAGATCGCATAGGATATCCACACTCGCAAGTATGTGGTGAATCCTTGACAACAATGCATTGACTCCTATATGTGTCGTAACTGTACCCAATCTCGACACCTGATGAC